>NW_027395284.1:3200314-3292367 GCF_027580225.2 Misgurnus anguillicaudatus | reverse complement strand
GTATTTACAGTAAACAGGCTTAATATTAAGATGCTATAGAAAGCAAATAATGTTTAGTTATCTAATTCATAAAATCAAGAGGTCTTTTGTCACAAATGTGGCAAAATCATGTGATCAATATTCTGAGAATTATTTTTTTTGTTTTCCTAGGTGGATTTTTCAACTCCAGAATAATTACAAAAAAACTTATTACGCGTTTCGTGCCTTTCCTTCCCCTTCGACAACGGCACGTCGTGCGCTGCGCCCAAAGGGAGCTCTGCCAGCGCGGAGAGTGTCGTCGTGTAGATGTGGCATCGTCAGTAGGGGGCGCCATGATTTACATGCCACAGGACAGCCCATACTTCTCCAGCACTGGGTGCAAATTAGTGCCGGCTAAAGTGAACCTGTTCCTTTGAGGACCGGAGAAGAAACTATTTTAGGACCTTAAAAACAATCGTTAAAACAGCTCTGCAGATTAAGAGCACAAAGCCCTTTGGGTAATGACTACAGACATGAAAAACCCTGAATTGTGGATTTAGGGACATTTTCTCAGTTACATGTCATGTGGCTGGGTTCGGATGAAGAGGAATGAATGGCAATAAGGCAATTTCACATCTCTGAGTGTTTGAAACACACAACACCAAGATATTGACAGTTAATTATAAATTAAATGCTTTTTGTAATTATTTATTTTAGGAGATATTTGTGATGTATTTCAGATATTAGCCATAAGGTGGCAGAAGTGGCTGCTCAAAGGAAGTTGTTTCTTTTTTTTTTCAATTTTTTTAAAATTTTATTTAATATGCATGTACATGATGTATAATAGCCTTTTCTTTTGGTATTTAAATAGGTTTACAAAATCAATCAGGGATATCAGAAAGTGAAATGTAGCAGCCACTTTATGGTACCACATCATGATAAGCATCTCCTCTTTTTTTTTTTAAGCCACATAGTCCCTTTTTGTTTGAGGCATCTTGTCCATTTTAATATTTAAAGTATGTTGAATTATTTTATTTCAGTTTTTTATTTCTTTCCATTTTAATATCAACGATAGACTAATGGAGTAAATGACTGTTTATATGGAATATACAGAAATAATTAAGTTTTACTTAATTTCATTTAAGACCCTAGAGGAGAGTGATATGTGCACATTAAATTAACAGCAAATTATGTAGATTATTTTGCGATTTAAAACCAATACTACTGATCAGACATCACATTGATGAAGTACATCACCTAGTGGCCGGTGGTTTGTTTTACCATAGTTTTTACCACAATTCTACCATATTGTTAGTCCATATTGTTTACATTGTAAAGTAAGTTTGCACATTAATTTTAGAAAAAGTCAATAAATCAATTTCATGATGTAGCTTTTTCATGAATGATCGAACTTTGATGAATCAGTTATTGACATTTTGTTATTTTGTGTTGTTTTTTATTTGAACAGACTAAAATCTATCACTTACAATAAGGAAAAAAGTATTTGAACACCCTGCTATTTTTCAAGCTCTCCCACTTAGAAATCATGGATGGGTCTGAAATTGTCATCGTAGGTGCATGTCCATTTTGAGAGACGTAATCTAAAAAAAATCCAGAAGTCACAATGTATGATTTTTTTAACTATTTATTTTTATGATACAGCTGCCAATAAGTATTTGAACACCTGAGAAAGTCAATGTTAAAATTTGGCACAGTAGCCTTTGTTTGCAATTACAGAGGTCGAATGTTTCCTGTAGTTTTTCACCAGGTTTGCACACACTACAGGAGGGATTTTGGCTCACTCGTTCACACAGATCTCTAGATCAGTCAGGTTTTTGGCCTGTTGCTGAGAAAGACGGAGTTTGAGCTCCCTCCAAAGATTCTCTATTGGGTTTAGGTCTGGAGACTGGCTAGGCCACGCCAGAACCTTGATATGCTTCTTACAGAGCCACTCGTTGGTTATCCTGGCTGTGTGATTCGGGTCATTGTCATGTTGGAAGACCCAGCCTCGACCCATCTTCAATGCTCTAACTGAGGAAAGGAGGTTGTTCCCCAAAATCTCGCAATACATGGCCCCGGTCATCCTACTTTAATACAGTGCAGTCGCCCTGTCCCATGTGCTGAAAAACACCCCCAAAGCATGATGCTACCACCCCAATGCTTCACAGTAGGGATGGTGTTCTTGGGATGGTACTCATCATTCTTCTTCCTCCAAACACATTTAGTGAAATTATGACCAAAAAGTTTTGGTCTCATCTGACCACATGACTTTCTCCCATGACTCCTCTGGATCATCCAAATGGTCGCTGGCAAACTTAAGACGGGCCTGGACATGTGCTGGTTTAAGCAGGGGCACCTTCCGTGCCATGCATGATTTCAAACCATGGCGTCTTAGTGTATTACCAACAGTAACCTTGGAAACGGTGGTCCCAGCTCTTTTCAGGTCATTGACCAGCTCCTCCTGTCTAGTTCTGGGCTGATTTCTCACCTTTCTTAGGATCATTGAGACCCCACGAAGTGAGATCTTGCATGGATCCCCAGTCCGAGGGAGATTGACAGTCATGTTTAGCTTCTTCCATTTTCTAATGATTGCTCCAACAGTGGACCTTTTTCACCAATCTGCTTGGCAATTTCCAGCCTTGTGGAGGTGTACAATTTTGTCTCTAGTGTCTTTGGACAGCTCTTTGGTCTTGGCCATTTTAGTAGTTGGATTCTTATTGATTGTATGGGGTGGACAGGTGTCTTTATGCAGCTAACGACCTCAAACAGGTGCGTCTAATTTAGGATAATAAATGGAGTGGAGGTGGACATTTTAAAGGCAGACTAACAGGTCTTTGAGGGTCAGAATTCTAGCTGATAGACAGGTGTTCAAATACTTATTTTCCAGCTGTATCATACAAATAATAGTTAAAAAATTATATATTGTGATTTCTGGATTTTTTTATTATGTCTGTCACAGTGGACATGCACCTACGATGACGATTTCAGACCCCTCCATGATTTCTAAGTGGGAGAACTTGCAAAATAGCAGGGTGTTCAAATACTTATTTTCCTCACTGTATTTTAACCAAACCATTTTAACTATTATAACCTATTACACAGAGCTGGTGCCTTTTTAATATTTTCTTTCTAAATCTGAATATGGGCGTTCCTCACCCCTTACTGTGTGAGCATGTAAGTGTGTTCAACATGGACTGAATGGTACAAAGACCTCCGACTATAGATCCAATAGCTAATCTCCACCAGGGTTGTTCCCCTTTTTGCCAAATGATATGAAATGTTTCTCAGCAGGAAATGTTGGCAGGTGTTAGGTGGTCTGTTGACGTTCATTATATGAAAGCTATGGCTGTGAGGTGGACATTAAGCTCTTTTGGGGGATAATCTCTTAATGCAAAGACCATCCCACCATTTCACCTGCATACAAAGCACTAATACCCCCACTTTGATGACTTCATTTGCCCTATCTCAGAGGCAAATCTGAATTCTTGCTCACCTTGGGTGGCGTTGAGGGACGGATATCGCATGACTATTACAAAAAAGCAACTATAGCACAATACCAGACTGACCTCCTCCCATCCGAACACCCCTGCTCCTTAATTTGACCCCTGTGCTCCCGTTCACACGCTCCACAAGCCGGCTGCCCTTGGCTGGCCACTGGCCCCTACTTATTCAGACACCTCTCTATTCTGTCCCAAATCAGGTTTAAAAAGGCACAACATCACCCCCCACCAAACGGTCCTCTCCAGCCTGGCCACAATGGCCCCCACCCCCTTCAACATCTGTGAGCTCCCCTCTGTCTGCTCATTTTCTCCCTAACCGCCCCATTATTGGCTGGCTTTCACTTGTAAATGTGCCCGGCCACAGTGCTGATGAGGCTTTGATCTGCATGGCCAGGGTCAGGATGGAGTTAGCTCTGGCTGAGGGGTGGAACGGAGGATGCGGCGGGCCTTGTGTGGCCCAGAAATGAAAAACAATCAGCGCACGGAGAGAGGATCCTTTTGAGGTGCATTCAGCTGAGACGGTTTGGCCAAAGCAACTTTTGCCTCTTTCTGGCTACGCTCCAGTAATTTGACGGAATTTGGTGTGGTTATGCATTGGATTACAAACAATATGACTAAATTTTCTCACGTATATAGTTGTTACGTAACATGGCATTTGCTCATTTTTATATTTTGGGAACTCTTGGATCGGCGTCGCTTTCAGATATGCGACATTGTCTAGGGTTTCAATTTCAAAAAGTCAATATCTCGTGAGGTTATTTTTGGACGGTGTGTCTCTCTTTATCTCTGTTCTCGTTCAAACAATGGACGGTTACCACAGCGATGGAGTCTCCAGGACAACAGGTGAACAAAGGGCGAGAGAAGGGGGGAATGTTGGGAGAGGGGTGCAGGGGGCAGTAGGGATGCCCTTGGCCTCAGTGTGGTCAGTGGGGGACAGGGGCCTCTGGAGGATGCATTAGAAAATGTCTGTCAAACAAACTTTGTCTTTGCAGGTCTAACATGATTGATAATCCTCAGACTTTTTAAGAATCCCACGATTCAGATAGTTTGACACTGTCACATTGCCCCTCTTAAGTGATTTATTGCCTAATTTCCTTCCACGTGAGGTAGTCGCAATGATAAGTGCAAATTCCACTAACACAGCAGTAATCGTCTATAGTCACAACTTTTCATGGGGATGTAAAACCTATAGGGCATGGAGAGTACTCCAAAACCATGTTAATTTATTTGATTTATTTAAGCACTGGAGTTTTTATTTTTAGTTGTTTTAACATATGTATATTTCAAAATATGTATATAATTAAAAATGAAATATGTATATTGAATAAATATTTATATTACATTTTTTTAATAAACCAAGATGTAAACAACACTGGTCCAGAAGCACTTCCTGTTGTTTTTAGTTCACATTTATTTTACATTTTAATTCAGTTCTAAATTTTCTGTTGGTTGTATTTTGTTCTAATATTCATTTATATTAATATTTTGTTCAGTGTTAAAAAACTGAAACAGAAAGTGCTTCTGGACCAGTGTTGTTTACATCTTACAAAATGGTTTATAGCATGACCAAAATAAATGTATATTGTAAAGACAGCTGTATATGTTATTTACACATACATACACATGCATACATACATACACATATATATCTACAGAAATATATTTCTGTCTGCAACATATTTTATAACTATAAAAGCATACACTATGGTTGTTTACATAGGTTACTATGGTTGGTTAAATATTGCACAGACCAACTGTTGGGTTATAAATAAACTTATTCTGGGTTGTTTCAACTGTTTGAACTACCCAATTAGGTAATAACAACCCAGTATAGGTTTGTTTATGCATAACATACACTGTAAAATATCTGTAAAAATTACAGTTTTACTGGGAGCAGTTTGCCTGTAACTTACTGTAGATTTAAATGTATGTTATTTACTGGCAATAGTTTGTTTAAAGTTAAATGAACATTAAACATTAACAAGACTTTATCTTTACAGAATAAAAATAAAATAACAGCCTCATAAAAAGCATTCTGGGAAACCAAATCTGAAGAAAAAAGGTTCATTGCACGAGGCTGTTATTTAAGTTTTATTCTGTAAGGATAAAGACTTTTTAATGTTTATTAAAATTTTAACAAACTGTTGCTAGTAAATAACATACATTTAAATTTACAATAAGTTACTGGCAAACAGCTGCACAACTACAGCTAATTTATTACAGTGTAATAGTTTGTTCTTCCCTATATTTATTAGGATGTAACTATATCTTTGAAAATAATATTTTATAAAGATTTTAACAGATTTATCCATTTATAAACTAAATCCACAGATTTAGTTACAATTTGTTATATTGATCTTACATTTTTTCTTAAATAGAAAAATTGTAAAATCACAATAAAGTCGTTTGTAAATAAGAGACAACTATGTATTCGTTAATGTTCTAATTACGTTATAAAGGGCTGCTTTTAAAAGATCAAAAGATCTGACTTAATCTTATTTAATCCTATTGGATTAACACGCCATTTCTTTGTTATCCTAAAGTCTGTAGCAGACACCTCATGCATTGAGCATAAATGCGTCAAGTCCTGTCAGCTCAATTTTAAACCAGTACTTAACAATAATCACAAATGAACTGAAATTGTAATAATATGTAGTAAAACACGTTGAACAATTCGTTTCTTCACATATACAATGTGCAACTTTTTTATTCAGTATAAAATGTATATAATAAAACAAAATCAGCTAATTTTGTAAAGGAAATATTTACATTTATTTTACCTAAATTTATATAGGCAACAGTCCCCCAAAGCAATTGATATAATGCAAGCACATAATGGTTCGGTCAAAAATAAATAAATGAAATCGAATCGAAATTCGAATCTATAAAAATCTCTCCATAAAACAACATCAATTTAAATGCATTTCCTGTTTTAAAAAGGCAACATGCAAACAAAACCCTTTTAGGTTTCTTTGTTAATTCATAACATAAAACATACAACAATCGAATATTTTGATAAATTGTCGATTTTATTGAAATGCTGACAAACAATCAAGTCAATCAATTTCGATGCTAAAACATTACATTTTAAACCACCAAATTAAAAATGTTTAATAATGACAAACATACAATTTATAGGATTGAAGACGCGTGGGAACCTCCAGCAACAGATGTCCATGCACAATTCTCGACTTATGGTTTGACATTTAACAAGAATTGCGTTTGGACAATCAAGTGCTCGGGCTCAGATTTTCACAAACGGCATAACTGTGAACAATTCACTGCAAATTCAGACGATTTGGGATCCATGCGTTTGTCTGTCCTCGTGTGTTTCTGCATATTTTTAGAGAGGTGGAAAGGCCTTGTGACCACATTGTTTTATAGGACCAGACGGATTGTTCGTTTTGAATATATCAGCTGTATTTCACAAACCGATTTGCAATACAATTACACAATTTTCACTGCACTTAAATAACAACAGCAATTAATAAAAAAAATAACGAAATGAACATAAAACAGCCTTTTGTCGGTATTAAGCATGCCGTGTTCCTTTAAGATGCTATCTCGTAAAAAAACAAGATCGGACTTATTTAAATGTATTCGTTTCTTGGTTATTAAAATATAAATAAAAGGTAAGCTAAATTATACCAGGTCCTACCAGGGTAAAAAGTCTTATACATACGGCAAAAATAAATACAAAACATTATTTTATTATTTATCTATATCTATATATTTGTCTAATTTAAAAAAATTCCCATTATAAATTACAGTTATATTTATCTCTCTAAAATAAATAAATATGAAAGTGCTCTGTAAATCTGGTGATCTTAAGGAAGATGTGTTGCACCAACATGAGGCACTTATTTCAAACACACCGATGCTGGCTCATATAGGCTCCGTGGTTCGCCATTTCTGCACCTGTGAGATGCTCAGTGTCCAAAAATCCCAAAAATGAAAAATCCCGATGTGAAATTCCTCAAGGCGTCGCAACGAAGGCATTTACTCTCTCTGCTCTCCAACTTCATCCTGCAATAGCGCCGTGCTGGACCAATGCGCAAAATAAAACGCAGAAGACATAAAGTTCTTCCGTGCATTTAAGACGCCGAAAGTCCACGTTTTTGAGGATCGAAACAAGACATCAATTCCTACGTCGACATCCAGAAAAAGGACTGTGCTGAATACAGACTGCCAGCATCCTTTCGGTCCAAAGGATGTAGCAGATGCTCCGCTGGCTATTGCGCAGCTTCCTAAATAAACGGCGAGGGCGCGAGTGGGGTCGGTGATCGCTTGGTACGAGGTTTGAATAGCACACCACTGAGTGATAAATGGCCATTGTGGTGGGAAGGGGATGAGTATCCACTGACCAGCAGCTGCGCTAGGACCAGTAACCTCTTAAAGGAACAAGACTCTATTTTTTGCCCATTGCAATTACAATCCGACACTGTCTACACTGTGCCATTACGCATTGTGTCCTCGATGACGTCCCCTTTCTTTATGGGTTCACAAAAGCCCCTCGTGTAAATGGTTACCTGGCACTTTATCACAAAGCAATTGTTTATCAACAGCTGAGACCAGCTAGTGTTTATACAGGCGCATAAAACAGGGTTTATATGAAAACACTTGGTATTGTTTATAAAAGGCAAACATTTATTTAGTCTTTATAAAAGTGCTGAATGAATCTTGAATATATATTTTATCTTGAATCAATATATCTTTTTTTATTTAATGATTGTGTTATAAGCTTTTGCATGGTAATAAATGTATTATGTCAAACTGCATGACTTTCATTATACTGCAAATGCTTTTCTAGGTAGGAGATCATTGTTTTAGTTTAAATATTTTTGTAAAACAGGAAAGACCCCCTAAGAGGCTCAGGACACTATCCTGAATAAATTTGCACTTTTGTATTAGTTGTGTGTCCAACCATGCCAGTAACCTTTGACCTGTGAAGTATTGTTTGAGCTGTGAGTGGACTAAACATTTGTGACCATTCAGAGAAACTTTTGTGAAGAAAGGCTCAAGAAAAGCATATTTGCCAGTGCACTATATACCTAAAATCTTAAAACTCTGTTTACTTTTAATCATTTTAATATTTCTTGTTTTGGTATTGAGGTATGATGTAAAAAGAAATCATGATGTATCCATTTTTAATCTATTATGAATTATGTAAAATATTTGTTGCTTTGAACTATAGTGAATTATAAAATGTATGTTTCAAAGTTAAACATTTTGAGCAATAACTCTAAAATATACATCATGAAATAGGTTGTATATTTCATGTGTTTTGTGGTTTTCAGTAAAGAGATAAAACAACAAAACAATGGTAAAAACAAAAGATTAATATATAGGCTATAAAAAACAATTGTTTTTTTCAACCCATGGTTGGCTAAAATATGGACAAACACATCTGCTAGTTTAAAATAAACTAGAAAATATAATATATAATATTTATGTGGCATTTGCTGGATCAACGCAGTATAGGTTCAATCAAACCCAACGGTTGGGTTTTTCCAAATTCAAACAAAAATAACCCAGGACATCAGTGAAATGTTATTATTTGAAATTATTTTCTAATGTATACCCCCAAATAAATAGACACTAACCCGTAGACATCAATTGTTCATGCTAGTATATCTGTATATATACATATATCTGTATATTATGGTAGTATATAATACAATTTTCTGCTAAAATAAGAGTCTCCACTTTGCAGTTCTGGTGCACTTCTTACTGCAAAACTAAAAAAAATCTGTTTGCCTGTCTATGGAATAATTCTTAAATATTTCTTATTTTATGTCATAATAATCATTTTTAAAAAGATTAAAAAATGATTTCCATGTTTAAGATTTCCAAATTAAAAACGTAAAAGTTTTATACATACAACTTCAAGGGGAGGCAGTATTTAGACAGGTTTATATATTTTATTTCTATTGAAGAGAGGAGGCAGAGTACCCTGAAACTCAGATTTCAAGTGAGTAAATGTAAATACAATTTGCTGTAACCAAGCAATACTCAAAATAAAGCAATGCAATAAAACATGCTTATCTATGAAGATTCAAAACCTTTGGATGCAGTGGAAACTGCTTCATGTTAAAGGGACACTCCACTTTAAAAAAAATAAGCTAATTTTCCAGCTCCCCTAGAGTTAAACATTTGATTTTTACCGTTTTGGAATCCATTTAGACAATCTCCGGGTCTAGCAGTACCACTTTTAGCATAGCTTAGCATAATCCATTGAATCCGATTAGACCATAAGCATCGCGCTCAAAATAAATATCCAATAACCATCCTTGATTATTACACCAAAATGAGAGTATAGTTTCTAGCCTCATCGGCCTAGAAAATCGCAACTTTTAATTTTCTGTCTGTCTTAGTACACAATGTAACTACAGAAGAGTCAAGTTTTAAATAGGAAAAATATCAAAACTCTTTGGTCATTTTTGAGCGTGATGCTAATGGTCTAATCAGATTCAATGAATTATGCTAAGCTTTAGTAAAAGTGGTAGCGCCAGACCTGGAGATCAGCTGAATGGATTCTAAAACAGTAAAAATCAAATGTTTTACTCTAGGGGAGCTGGAAAATGAGCATATTTTCAAAAAAAAAACGTGTCCCTTTAACATCTCTCAGAGAAACTATAACCAAAACTAAGCTCCATCAGAAAGGAGCAATGAAAATACTATGCATTGTAAAAATCTTGTAATTGTATTATCAGTTTTGATTTTGTTCTGTTGTGGTGTCCTGTTGTGATGAAAGTGTCCTTTCTTTTCTCTTGCGTGAAGCTTTGCTTCCCTCTGCTGGAGAACTTTGGGGTTGCGAGTCTCTGATAAACGTCAGAAGAACATCCAAACTCTTCTGCATGACTGAGTCCAGGACTTTCTGCTCCTCTTGTGAAAAACGTCCCAAAACGTGACGGTCGACAGACGTTTTACCCGTGGGTCGTCCGATTCCGATGCGCAACCGCGGCGTCACCTGCCAGCACAAACCAAGATGCGTTTTGTTGTGAATTTATGCATCCGATAAAATGGTTAATTTAAGAATTTACTTACATCAGTTTGAAGACAGTCTACACATGACCTCACACCATTGTGACCCCTGACACCAAATGAAGACAAGGTTAAATCAATGGCGTACAGTAGTTAAGTCATGTTAGTAAAACGAGAGGCTCATTTACCTTGCACTTCCACCATGTTTAATGCCAAACTTCCCTAGCGGTTTGTCAAGCTCATCATGAATCAAGAGTATATTTTCGGGTTGAATTGAAAATTTGCTTGCTTCAAAAAAAAAAAAAAAAAAACAGTCAGCCTGCACACAGCCAATACTTAAGCATTTGGCAGATTTATCCAAATCGATAAAGTGCATTCAAGGTGCAAATTCTTTTCATCTGATCTATATGCATATTAACATATTATGAGAAATAATATGTTAATTTTATTTCTACTTCTGTATCTATTGATACAGGAGGGCATAAGGGAATGCAACGTGTCTTGTACCTGCTTTCGCCACGCTAACGCCATTGACGTTCATAAGCAACTTGGGCCGAAGAAGAACCAAATTAATGCTTTGATGTTCGGTTACAATGACCTCTCCTGACACATGTCTGTCTGATCTCCAGCTGTCCGATACTCCCAGATGTTCAGCTAGTTTTGTGAGCACAGCCATACCGACACTATGTCGAGAGCCATGCATGCCTGGGTTTCCCAGTCCTACAACCTGAAACACGATAGAAACACACAATGTAATTCATGGACCATATTACTGAGACTTCCTATCATAAGTAACTAAGTATTGGGATAACCAATGTTAAAACAAACTAAGTTTAATTTGGAACCTAACTTTCACATTTTAACTGGTTAACCTGAAGGCTGGTTTTACAGCCAGGATTTTGGCCCTTTTTAGCCTGTCAGGTTGGAAGACCAGATGCCCACCAGCTCAGCTGACCCACCAGCTTGACCAGGCTGGAAGACCAGCTTGACCGGCTTTGCCAGGCTGGGAGGACCAGTTTAAATCAGCTACTTCCATCTTAAACCGGCTAAGCTTAGGCTGGTCAAGCTGGTTTAGGCTTGTGGGTGAGCTGGTCTTCCAGTCGGACCAGCCAAAAAGTGGCCAAACCCCCTTTAAAACCAGACTGCTACGTTACACCAGCCTAAAACCAGCCAACCATCTTAGGCTGGTTTAGGTAGATTTTTCAGTAAGGTTTTTAAATTCTTAAAAATTGTTAGTTAAAACAAAACACTGGTTGAAATGTCAATAAAAGTATTTATGTACGTATAAATTAGATCACCAAGAAGGCACGTGTATGTACGTAAATGTTTTACATACCATTTTCCTTCTATTCTTGCCAACTATTACTTCCCCAGCCATTTTCCGAGACGAAGGAATGCTCATCAACAGTGGGTTTACAAGTTTTGTTATCATCCACCTTACGAAAGCCATTGGCAATTTAAAGGATTGAGTTAAAACAGCCCAGACTTTGACTTGAACTGTTGCGTTACTCATCATGAGTCATTCATTATCAATGCAAAACACGAATCGCATCTGATGTAAACTTCTGTAACGTTATAGTATATTACGATGATCGCGATTCCAGTTCGACTCAACGTCAATTTACACAAAAATATAATAGTGGGACCTATTTATCCACAAATCAATTTTAGGATTTGTTTTTTTTACCCTTGTGAGTTATCATGTGAATTCTCACATCAGCACAAGCGTCGCGTGCATGCTGTGTTGCCAGATTTACAGTAAGATCACTTTGTCAATTCAGACTCGAGAATCGAGTATATGTTTATATACCGCCTACTTTTTTTTAAAAATACAAAGAAAAAATATGTGAAATTAAAGTATCAAATTCGGTATCTAATATTGTGTGTCTGTATGTTGTAACGTTTCACATGTATGTTCAATTTTAATTGGCAACCCCAGGGTGACTGACGTCAGAAAAGCGACAGTTTTTTGGTCTTTACTTACAAGCCTACAGCGCCCTCTGTCTTGGGTGTGTGGAGTAACATACTGATGTTTGCTTGTACCAAACATTTGAAAGTTTATTATAGACGATTGCCTAAATAGTAGAAAGTAATCTTTTTATGTAGCCTTCAGAACGTGGCCAAAATTATTTGCGTCCCCCACAACCCCATCAGTAATTTTATTACCATTTGCAGTAGTCTTTTTATCTTTCTTAATTTATTTGTAATGAACAAATAACATGACAACAACCATTCACCACTGTATTACAACAGAATAATCAGGTACATACAATAATAATAATAATAATAATAATAATAATAATAATAATAATAATAATAATAATAATAATAATAATAATAATATAGAAAAACTTTTATTATTTTATTGTGGTAAAAAGTGTCTCATTTACTTACCCTATATCACCCATCCAAACCTAAAAATGGTTTTTGCCTCCTTTAAAAATCACTATAGTATCAGTATAATTGTCGTAAAGAAATTTTAATTCTGATGTAAATGTTAAATGTTGTGATTTGTCGTGGCTTGGCTAAAAAAACCCTGTATATTAAATCATGTCACTACATAAATGATCCAAAAGCAGAGCAAATACTAGAGTCCTTATAACTTTTTTATGAGATATATTCAAATTCAAATAATTTTCCAGTTATTTTAAAAATACAGAAACACAGGTTTGATCCATTTGTGAATGGAATTTGCTGAGAAAAATTATAAATTAATAAAAATACAATTTTTTATTTTATTTTTGTTATGTTTTTTTGTGCTGTATGTTTCTATCCATGGCTTTTCTGTATTATTTTCAAATAATTAAAAATGAATCCAGTCAAAAAAAAAATAATCCAGTCGCATCTCTGTCGCTAAATGGCGCTGTTGAATAAACACACTGAGGTGAAGCGTGCGCGTGCTTCCTCTTGTGCGGTTGTTGGTTGCTACGCGTTGCTAGGAAGTCAGTAAGTTTCTTCAGTGAATTGAAGGTAACGGAGCAGTGTTTCATTCTGTTATTTCTTGTATTTAGATACATTTTACCTCATGTATATAGGTATATTTAGCAAATTAGTTGTATTCGAGAAATATGGCATTATAGATGTTTGGTCATCGCGTGTAATCGGTGATTTTAGCATAACGTTAGCGGTCTCAGAGGCAGAGATTTCGATTATTCTTGTCTTTGTATTTTAATGTATACGTTAATTTAGAGGTTTTAATCATGTTGGTTGTCATTAAACTCACGAAAACTAACCACAAAAAGTAGCCATGGTTTAACCATAGTAAAACTATGGTCATACTATGATAATCAAACCGCTAAAATCACGATCACTACTATTTTTAATATAATAAAACTGTAATGTTAACAAAATGGTGCTTTCATAGTCATAAGCATAAATTTCCTCACTGTCTCGACAGGATGTGATCATTTACTGTAATACCATGGGACTTGTTTACATCTAAAACCAAATCCAACAATAGAATGAGTGAAAATGGAGAAAGCATCCCATTTAACCCCACTGATCTCAGTTCAGGTGAACCAGCCTGCAAAGCTAATACTGTCCTTAGGGTAGATTCAAGTACAGACATCAGCAACAAAGATGAATTGATAGATGTCAACAAGCCCTATGATGGACCCAGACTACTTCAGGATGAACACAAGGACATCAAGCTTAGTCCATATCTGCCTCGGCCTCCCTCGCAGCCGAAACAGATCGGATTGGCGATGGGAGGTAGAAACATGTCATACGAGGAGAAGGTCCGAGGGAGAAGACTGAGAAACAGCCAGGAGAGTCTCACAGACCCGGGTGAGACGGGATCTTCCACCGATTCTCTAAAAGAAGAAAACTCAAGCAGTCCATTGGGTTTGAAGAATGGACAAAGTCCTTCATCTAGACGGCCACTTGATCTTCTGCCCATGGAGACGGCATTCAGGAATTGGTCTGGTAGCTTCTCAGAAAGTGATGTGTCCCCACATGAGCTTTGTGATCCGAAGGAACGCATGAAACCGTCCCGAATAGTCCTTTCTCCATTGCCGTCCACCAGCACATGTCCTCCTCTGGATCACACAGTAGCCTCTGCGAGCCTAAGAACAACTAATCGGATTGACAAGGATTTTTTGGATTACAGTGCGGTGGGGAGAAGGGGACGTTCTGAGAGACTTCATAGGAACCTGAGCGATAGCCGGCTTTTTGAGAACATGGTGTCGGACAATGTCTCTGTCCACTCTATGAGGTCCACGTATAGTGTGCTGAACCCCATCAGACCCAGGGATGTGAGGAACAGGTGAGAACGTTTTGGTTACCTATATGTTCTGCATTCTGTTGCAACCCAGTTGGATTTAGTTTTCACCTCAAGATAATGCTAATGTGTCATTAGGTTAAAGGCTCATCCAGAGTCTATCAAATTGTTATTTTGTGTTATTTCAGTAAAACAGATGTACTGTTCCTGTAGACATTTGGCTACTGAAAGAATGAATTAAACAGCTTTAGTTGCACAGAATGTCAAAGTGTGAAACCATGAGATAATTGCCATGAGATAATTGGATCTACTGCAACTTAAAACTGCTGTAGTAGACCATTCATTTACATTCTGTTTGTTGGATTTACATGTGCAAATCTATGTGAGTATTATGTTAAATGTACACATGCATACATTAGTTTAAAGTTGCCCCCATTTGGGGGGGGGGGGGTGCAAACAAACTCAAAATCAAACTTTTACTGTAGTGATGCAGGACTGTTAATGGCCATTTATCAAATGACGATGTATCATTATTGCTTAGCTAAAATGCTGAAAATGTTACTGTTGAAGTCAGTTAAATAAATGTACTATAAAGCTGTAAGTTTGAGTATAATCTGGGTTTAACTAAGTATAACTAATCAAGGTAATCACACTCAAAACACACACACACACACCATAGGTTGCGTTAGACTTTTTAAATCTCTGTCATTTTTTTGATGAACAGCGTTGTAAAAATTCCATCAGAGTCAATTATTATCTGTCATTTCATGTTTTAATGATAATAATTGTTTTCGTTTACATGTTCATTTCTAATCATAAACTTACAAGACAAGCAAACAAGTTAAAATGTGTTTATTTATTTGTGAATGCTTTTTTCTCGCAATGACAGCGCCGGTGGCGATAAAACACGCAAACTTTCTGCTGAACAGACAAATATGAACAAATTAAATGACAAAATACTTACAACAAATATCAACAAATGTGTAACAATCTGAATTGATTGATTACCTGAGCTCTCGCTCTCGCTCTCCTTATGTCCATGCAAAGCCACACAATTTTGCGCAGTCTATCACGCATTCAGACTTGAAAACAGCAAACAGGGAAAACAATGAAAGGCATGACTTACATCGCATCCAGCTAGCCAATCGAAGATTTTTAATCCTTTATTTATTCTTTAGCTGAATGCCATTTAAAGGGTGATTTTGTAAGGATGAAATCATATTTTCTTTATATTTTATTTCGCTTCCAAAACTATGAGTTACATTACAATCTGCAACACAGTTATGAGACTCTGAGAACATGAGGTCAAAAACATAAAAAAAAGGATATTAATTTGCTAACAACAAAAGTTGGAGGGTTTGGGGCACAGATCTGAAACAAGCCAATTAGAGCTCAGCGTAGGGCTGGACGATATGCCGTATATATACGCCGGTACACTTCTAAACTTCGGTCAATACAGTATAGATCCCATAAAGGTATGAATGTTATTTTTTTTCTTTACTCAAAAGTATGTACTTTCTTGACACAAAAGCAGTACTAGTATTATAGGTAGGCAAATTGGGACACAGCTAGGTACTTTATCTAATTCGTACTGTCACAGTCAATTTCGAACGCAGGGACAAATTCAAATAATATTGTTATAGCAAAGGATAACATAATTTTTTAACTTTTCTGCCTTTTTTGCAATTATTTAAATTATTTAAAACATTACTATGTTTTGTAATATGTTTCTTCTAGAAGCTTTCTAGAGGGCAGTGTTCTGGGAAACGGTGCTTTGTTGGGAGCGGAAGAGCTGGATCGCTACTTCCCAGAGAGACGGCTTGGCATCTACATTGCCACATGGAACATGCAGGGACAGAAGGTGTGGACTTACAGATGCTTTTCTTGCATTGTTTTGTACGCTTACCTGTATGCCAGCTGTAGTAAGTTCTCTCTCTTGATGTCAGGACCTTCCATACAATCTTGATGATCTGTTACTTCCAACCGACACGGACTTTGCACAAGATGTTTATGTTATTGGCGTTCAGGAAGGTTGTCCTGACAGGTAAGAAACAGGCAATTTTTTACTGTTTCTCTCTTTATCTGTGTTTTATTCGGCACGTTTACTATCTTCGTGTTTATCCACAGGAGAGAATGGGAGATCCGTCTGCAGGAGACTCTTGGCCCGTATTACGTAATGCTGTACGCAGCTGCTCACGGTGTGCTCTATCTCACCGTTTTCGTTCGACGGGACCTCATATGGTTTTGTTCAGGTAAGGCTTGAATTAGCCATAATATAACACATGTAATATGTTAACATATTTATCATCTCTTTTTTTAATAATCATAGCAGTAATTTTATAAAAAAATTAACATGCAGAAATAAATATTTTTTGATAAAAACAAATGAATGAAGACTTCAGTAATACCACTGGCCTAATAAAAGCTGTTTTATTCTCTGTGGTTTGGGTTAGATAATAAAATCACGTGATTCTGTCGAATGTTCTTCACTTTAACTTGATAACTCTGCTGTTATGAGATGTTTTCACACAGAGGAAGTAAAAACAACACAGGTGTCTGAAGTTCATAATGTCCATATTAATCAATGTATTGCTGATGTGTTTGGAGGGATTATTTGGGTACCCATTTTTAATTGTAATGGGTTTCTTTTGTCACTACAGAAGTTGAACATGCCACAGTCACCACCCGAATTATATCCCAGATCAAGACTAAAGGAGCTGTGGGTATCTGCTTCACTTTCTTCGGGACATCCTTCCTTTTCATCACATCTCATTTTACCTGTGAGTAAAACCAAAGTCCCTTTAGGGAACCAGGCGACTATATTTGCAATGTCTTCGTGCAGTTATTTCAGTCATGTAAGATTAAATCCTATAAGTAAAGACAGATATCTCTAAAATCACATGCTAATATCACAATCAAACCACATATTTCTGACCAACACTTAAAGAGCACCTATTTCATTGCTAAAGAACAACGTTATTTTGTGTATTTGGTATTATACAATGTGTTCGCTAATCTGTACGTTGTGATTGGCCTGAATACATTTGACGTCAGCCGGAAATGTGATGCTTCTTACCATGTTTGAAAGATTCGCTCACAATGCAAGGCTGACAGAAGTTAACTTACAGGCTGAGTCCGACTCCGAAGCACGATGAATTATGATAACGTTGGTCTTGGCCACATCAACCGGCCCAGGAAGTAAACTGTTGCCTACAATTCGTGTGTTTGTTGTAGTCCAAGAAAAAAGAGTTACGTTGGAGACAATAACTTGCGTCATCGTTTACTTTTGGGTTTGTAGCTTTTGCATATCTTAAACATGTGCTAATACACACTCACACACCAAAGGAAATGTAAAATCGGAACCATAGGTGCCCTTTAAACCTGATTTCAGCTGTACCATAACTTTTGTTACTTAAAGCGATGATTCAGTGAAAAAAATGAAAATTACCCCATGGTTCACTCACCCTCAAACCTTCCAAAATACATATTTATAAAACGGCTCGTTCTGGTTCTTCATTCTGATTGGTTGAAACGCGTTCTAAGCCGTGATAAAATACCCCGGTAAACCCACGGTTCAGACCGCATCACAAGTATCACTGCGCCACTGTTGCTTCATACTGATTTATGAAAATAAACACCAGTCTTTAATCATTTTTTTATTTTTCTACCTTTGCACAATTATGGCGATATCCAGATAAATGTCAATAAATAAAACATTTCGTCAATAAAAAGAAAACGTTCTCTGAAGGTTTTTTTGTCTTATTGATATTTCCGCTATTATCCACAAGATGGCAATCTTATCCAACTTAAACACTGAGGCATTCACTCGACACAACAGCGTTGTGGTGGATTTAGCGTGACGTGTGTTTTGATCAGGCTCTGAATCTGATCTCTTACAAAGTTCTTCACAAAAATGGAATTATCTCCGCATTTAGCTGAAAATTTGAGAGGTGATAACTGATAAGACAACAAATGAAGGTAGGATGAAAGTTTTTTGATGTTGTTGGAAAGCGGATGGACTGTTCTTTCATTTGATATCTTATGTTTATTTAAAGAAGATAATTTTTCTGTAAGGCATTCAACTAAAACTGGGTGGCAAAAAAAGTTAAGCATGCTTCCAAAAATATTTGATCAACATCACTTCAACAGTTGCACGATATAAATGTTAATGTATAAATTAGATGAATGTTGATTTATAAAATAAACACCACAGTCTTTAATCAGATATTTTCATTGTGCCTTTGCTGCATCTGTGTTGTTTGTGAACTGCGCTCTGTTGCAGCCACACTTGATTCTGAGGAACTACTTTGTTTGGCGGAAGAGTAATATTTATACTAATATAATTACAACTTATTTGTGTTTTATTTTATAAAATCCCGCTAACGTTATGAATATGAAGTAACCGTTTTATAAACGCAATAAACCCCTCGAAGCGTTGGGTTACCAGTGCATTTTATAACAGCTAAGGGGGTTTAGGCACTCCGCTTCGCGTCGTGCCTAACAACGCCCCTTAGCTGTTATAAAATGCACTGGTAACCCACTGCTTCTTGGGGTTTATTGCTTTAATCCATCATTTTTCAGACTAACACAATTTTAGTTATTTTATGGAATGTTCTGGCTCTTCCAAGCTTTATAATGGTAGAAAACAGGGTACACGACTTTCAAACCCAAAAAAGTGCATCCATCTTTCACAGAAGTAAGGCGGTTAAAGGATTACTCCACTTTCATAAAAAATTCCCGATAATTTACTTACCCCCATGTCATTCAAGATGTTTATGTCTTTCTTTGTTCAGTTGAGAAGTTGTTTTTGAGGAAAACATTCCAGGGTTTTTCTTCATATAGTGGACTTTAGTGGACCCCAACTGTTTGCAGTTTCAATGGAGCTTCAAAGGGCTCTAAATGATACCAACTGAGGCATAAGGGTCCTATGTAGTGAAATGATCGTCATTTTCACCAAATAAATAAAAAATATGTACTTTTAAACCACAACAACTCGTCTTGCACTAGCACTAGTGTGACTTGTCAGCGCGACCTTACGTAATCACGTCGGAAGCGCATTACATATGTGAAACGCACACTTGCGGACCATTTTAAACAATAAACTGACACACAGACATTAATTAGTATCATTCCACATACAACAACGTCTGAATGATACTCTTTCTCCACACATGTAAACACTGAAGCAGTAGTTTTGCATATGTGATCTTTCCATGTGATTATGTAATAGTTAAGGTCACGCTGGCGCATCACAAGGCTAGTGCAAGACGAGAAGTTGTGGTTAAAAAGTACTTCGTTTTTTGTAGGGCTGTGCAAAAATATCGATACAGCTAACTATCATGATAGTTAGCTGTATCGATATTTCGATCTCGGTATTTTAAAAACCATAAAATCCCTCTGTGTGCGTCAAACGACCTCCTCCGCCGCTGCTGTAGTTGTCATTGGCCAGTTGTCTGCCATGTACGGCAATTCGGCCAATGTCTCAGAAGTTAGAGGGAGTGAGAAAATGGCAGAAAATTTAAAAACAACTTTATTTTTTTGTACATTTTTTGATTATTATTGCAATGTATCGCAACATGCAACGCATTGTATTGTATCATGATACGTATCGTATCGGGAGGCCCTTGCCAATACCCAGCCCTAGTTTTGGCGTAAATTCAACTGCATTGAAACTGTAAACTGTTGATGTCCAATAAGGTCCATTTTTATGGAGAAAAATCCTGGGATGTTGTACTAAAAAAAAACTTTGCCAAAACAACACCAGTCACGAATAAGAAGTCTAAATCAAGGATTTTAAAGAAAATGGCAAATTATTTTGATTTAAGACAAGAGTATATTAAGTTACCCTGTAGCTAAAACAACTTACAACAAACGGTTCTCGCGAGAGTCATTTCTCACTGGATCTTACGCATTGTACGCTATGCCTAATGTGCATTGGCCTCACTGGAAGCTAGTTCATAAAGTTTTTAAAAGTTTTAAATATATTTAAAATCGCATCAGTTACCCTTAATTAAGGCCTCGTGAGACTCTGTACAGAGCTCCTCCCCCAGAGAATTGTCTGTCTTTATCAATTGATGATTGGCTCTTTTAATTGAAAGGCGGGACTTTCATCACTAAAGCGTTGCATTGTCCCCTATTCATAGTAATAGGAGTGCTCAGTCTTGTTATATATATTTGATAAAACATGAGTCAGAGGATTAATGATGTACTGTGGTATTGTAATCAAAGACTAAACTTATAAGACTGTATTTATCCAATCCATAATTTTGTGTTTTGTTTCAGCTGGAGATTCTAAAATATATGAAAGAATCTTAGACTACAACAAGATCATCGAAGCTTTGGCTCTCCCTAGAAATCTCCCTGACACCAACCCTTACCGCTCCACGACCTGTAAGTGTCACTGCGGTTGATCATCATTGCATTTCTTCTTCACAAACGTGATTCTCTTGTTGTTTGTTCTCAGCTGACGTCACGACACGTTTCGATGAAGTCTTCTGGTTCGGAGACTTTAACTTTCGCTTGAGTAAAACCAGAGGAGAGGTTGAAGCCATGTTGAATCAGGTTGCTGATGCAGACATGAGCTTGCTCTTACAACACGATCAGCTGTCTAAAGAGATGAAAGAAGGTATGTGCCAACAAAATGCACTGTGTGTAACTGGACAGATCTGTGCATTGAGGTAATTGTGTTGATTTGCAGGTTCCATTTTCAAAGGGTTTCAGGAAGCACAGATTCACTTTACTCCTACTTACAAGTTTGACATTGGTTGTGACGTCTACGACACTACTACAAAACAGAGGACACCCTCATATACTGTAAGCTTTCTAGTTTATTATGTAAAGACCATCCTGATTTGTCACAATATGCCCGTCAGTGTCACCATATTTTTTTCGATATGTTAACAGGACCGAATTCTTTATCGAAACAGACAAGCAGATGACATTAAGGTGGTCAAGTATACATCTTGCTCGGCTATTAAGACATCAGACCACCGCCCTGTCGTTGGCTTGTTTCAGGTCAAGCTTCGTCCTGGTCGAGATAAGTAAGCTGCTGTTTACAACATTGATGGGATGATATTTAAAATCATAAGGGATATTTCACTTTCATAAAACAATTCAGATAATTTACTTAATTGTTCAGTCAAGTAGAAATACATTTTTTTGAGGAACAAATTCCAGGATTTTTCTCCAAATAGTGGACTTTAGTGTACCTTAACAGCTCATTTTCCAGCTCCCCTAGAGTTTAATATGATATTACGCAGTGCCTAAAATAGTCCCCTGCTATTGAAAGTTACCAAGGGGACTATTTTCGGGCACTGCATAATATCATTGCGCCTGCTGCAGCCATGCTACGCAAGGAAACTCCTTGATTATTACGCCAGAATGAGAGTATAGTTCCTAGCCATTAATGTCTAGAAAATCGCAACGTTGGTCTTAGTACACGATGTAACTACAGAAGAGTCAAGTTTTAGGAAAAATAGGAAAAATATTGAAACACTTTGGTCATTTTTAAGTGCGATGCTAATGGTCTAATCAGATTCAATGGATTATGCTAAGCTATGCTTAAAGTGGTACCACCGGACCCGGAGATCGGCTGAATGGATTCTAAAATGGTAAAATAGATTTTAACTCTAGGGGAGCTGTAAAATGAGCCTATTTTAAAAAAAAGTGGAGTTTCCCTTTAAAGCCAGACCTTTCGACATGATTACGTAATACATAAGGTCGCGCTGGGGCGTCACACCACTTAATTGATTTAAGATATACATTTTTACCATTTGATCAAATTCTATAAATTGAAATTTTTGGCTAAATCACTCATTTTGTTTTTCCCAGCATTCCTTTGGGTGCTGGGCAGTTCGACAGGGGTCTGTATTTAGAGGGAATCAGGAGGAGAATCACCAGAGAGCTGAAAAAGAGAGAGGCAACCATGAAAAACCAGAACAGCAGCACTGTTTGCACAATATCCTGATTTGGGACCAGTGCACAAAAGCCACGGGTGCTTAAACTGCTCATTTCAAATACCAAGTTGCGTGGAAAGCTGGACTTTCAGGACAACTCGGTACTAGAAGCGTCACGCCACTTATCTGTCTTCGCTGAAGTACAATGTGAAGCTTCGGTGCACAGTACAGGGACCCCAGAAACAGAATATTGTTTGATTAAACAGAAAGGACTTTATTAATTTTACTGACCAGAGTAAATGAAGATGACCTAACACACTAGTAGTGTCCACACTTTACAGTACATTCATTATTCCAGTGTATTTGTATATATATATTTTTTTTGTATATTTAACTTGACAGTCATGTGTTTTGTATTTTCAACTGAAACTAGCACGTTTCTTATCATTCATTGACACCTTAAGCAACCGATGTACCAGGAAGCTGGATCCTATTTACAACAGTTACTTAATTAATGTGCTAAACGGTTGTGCTCTTTAAAAGGGAACTATACTGTAACATTACCAGCAAATTATGGAAAAAATGCTGTTCGCATGCGTTTCATTTACAACTGTCATTGATGGGGATAATGTGACAACTTGTGGTTACGAGTATGCAGAGAAACGAAACTTGCGTTGAATTATATAGTCGTAGGTACATTTGGTGTTCAAAGCTTTTTTAAATGGATAGATTTTTGACTATTTAAATAATTTAGTACTCCTTGTCATGATTTACAAGATGTAACAGACCATAAAAATATAATATTTTCTTTAAAAGTGTTATATAGCTAAGATACATTATTTCCTTTTAGTCTGTGTCAGTTACTGTCAACTCTGTTAACAAGGTAGAGTAGTAGAGTTACAGTGTTGACAGAATTTAACAGAACTTGCAATTCACGAGTTTGCATTAGCATATGATCAAATAAGAAATAAAGTACATGGCGTGCTGTCCAAGTAAAAGGCTCAGAGCTCGCAATCTTACCCCGAACCCTTTAACCCCCCACCTTGATTGGGAGGAGGGGTGATGTTACAAAAATGGGACAGAGGTGAGGGACCACCATATAGAGACCTCTTTGCGCTGATTGGTTGGATTACATGACCATGCTCCTTCCTAAATTAGTTAAATAAACCTTATTTATACACAGACATGACTGTCAACACTGTTACTCTACCTTGGTAACAGAGTTGACAGTAACAGAATTGACACAGGAAATCATATTTTTTTTAGCTATACAAGACTTTTACGAAGAATATTATATTGTTATGGCCTATAACATCTTGTGATCCATGACAATTAATACTAAATTATTAAAATAATAAAAAAGCAGAAAATAATGACCCAATTAGGGATGCATAACGATTAATCGCGATTAATCTATAGCAAAATAAAAGTTTTTGTTTGCATCATATATGTGTGTGAACTGTGTATAATAATTATGTATATATTAATATGCACACATGCATGTATAATTTTAAGAAAAATATATATTTATATATTTAGTATTTATATTTATATATAATATAAATTATTCATAAATATACAAATGTATATACACATGTAATTGGTTTTTAAATATATACATGAATGTGTGTGCATTTATTTTTACAAAGTTATTATACACAGTACACACACACATATATGATGTAAACAAAAACTTTTATTTTGCTATAGATTAATCGCGATTAATCGTTATGCATCCCTAGACCCAATGTAGCTGGAATTATATAATTTGAAAGCAGGTACAGATCATACTTGAGGTTATTGCCTTAACTTACCCAATGTACTTGTGCTCGCTTGATGTCAGACGAGATATATTACCATATTAGCACTACAGTGGTATTTACATGTGCATGGATCTCAATAATGGTGGAAGACAGAGCGATGCATCTACGAATGGTTCAGTTGTTTCTGTACTAAAAGTGCCTGCGATCTTGCTCACGATTTCAGATACATTCTGCTGTTTAAAACCAAATACTAGCATGTATATATATATATGTTTACATTAAGTAACAAAAAAATCTGACTTGTACTGAAGTTGTTATTTCTACTTATGACAGTAAAAAATATGATCATCTTAAACACAAAGCCAGGAACCTGTTATTGAACATTTAAAATTTATATGACAATTACACATTCACAGAGACAAAAATACTGTGTTTAAATCTGAAAGACCCTGGCAAGTAAGGACCGTACATTTGCTATTTCAGGGCAAAATGGTTGTTTAAGCTCATAAATGTCACGTGATCGATATTCTCAGTAGAAACAAAATGGCAAAGCATTAACTAAAACAGTCAACTTCTGGAAAAGTGCAAGGGAATAAATATAGGGCTCCCATGACAAAGGATAGATCTAACAAAAGGGAGATACTGACATACATGACGTAGTAAGAAGACACCATGAGGTACTGAAGGTTGGCAGCTTTATCCCATTACATACATAGTAAGTCCCACCATACAGTTCAATGATCGAAGGTTTTTACTTACTACTATGGTAAATAGCAAACATTTGCTCTGCTTAACACAGTGAATTTAATAGCATTAGTCCATATTTTGGGAAACATGCTATGTAATGTTGGTTCATGTTCATTAATGCAGAAATGTGAACGTTATTTTGCTAGAAATGGGCATATAAGTCATAATACAGCTGTAACCATAGTCCTTACCACTGGACCTAAATTCTCATCCAAAAAAAAAAAACTATTTGTGGGGTCAGTCCTGCTTATATTTGCCTGTAGGTGGTGTCAGTTCAACAAGGTCCATTATCGAAACAAGCGAAATATGCGAGGAAGACGTCCATCTTTACTGGAAAGAGCTGCCTGGATGTCCTCATAGGAAGGAAACTCTGTCAGATCTCCCAACGCAGCAACTGCAGGTTTACTGCGCAGCATTTTCGTTGTGACTCTCTTGATGTCATTGGCTGTAACATTACCTACAAACAAAGAGATTTTGGGTAAATTTTACCCTTTAGAGTTAGCAAAGACATTAGGGTGATTCTCGCGAAATTAGACTTATGAGGTGTCGTGAAACATTTTGATAAAAAAAAGTAAATGCTATCAAAATAAAAAACATACAGTTACAAACATCTCTTCATGTACTATTTTGCACATGCATGATATCATACAAATCAATTTTGTTGTTTTTACACATTTAAGGGGAAACTTTTCATTACCGCAACGTGTCCATGACTGGATTTGGGTTCTTTGACATGAAAATATTTATAATTAAAAAATCTAAAAAATAAAAAGCTTCAGTGCATGTTATACTATAAACATTTACAGTAAAGAAACATATGGTATTTATTTGGTGATCATTGGTAAATGTAGAGACAATAATAAGGAATATAAATGTGTCCAAGAAAAATTTACTCATCCTCCGCAACAATTTTCAATCATTGTTTAAGCCCTCAAGGAATTAAAATTTAAAAAAGAAATTGTTGGAAGGGACATAATTGACTGTGACACTCAAGATGGCTACCAGGTAAGTATTTCTTATTTTTTCTTTCCAGATAAAAATTGAAATTTTGTTTGTCATAGTACCTAGACAACTTTTTAGTTCTCATTACCAAAACATGAGTATTACCGAAAGGTGCAGTGTGTAATTTTTAGAAGGATCTCTTGACAGAAATGGAAAATAATATGCAAAACTATATTATCAGGGGTGTATAAAGACCTTTCATAATGAACCGTTATGTGTTTATTACCTTAGAACGAGACCTTTTTTATCTACATACACCGGGGTCCCCTTACATGGAAGTCGCCATTTTGTGCCGCCTGTTTTCTACAGAAGCCCTTAACGGACACATTTTTTTTACTAAGTTGTCTCCGACGATAATATGTTTGTCTGGTGGCGGCTACCGTAGCTTCTCTATGCCTTTCAAAAGCAAAGGGGTGAGCAGTGGACTAAGCCATTGGTTGCAATTCGCAACCTCACCACTAGATGCCGCTAAAATTTACACACTGCACCTTTAATGTAATATCACGTTGCGGTAATGATAATTTTTGATAATGATAATCTAAAAAATTAAATTATTTCTCCTCTAAAAATAATGGTTATAGTAAGTTCAGACCTTAAATCTTTTTTGTGCAAAAAAAATTGGCTTTAAGGGCTTTTTAAAAATTCTGATGCTGGACATCTTCTAAATCTGGACTTTGTGAGAATCACCCATTAAGAATGCATGACATCTTTAATATTGACTTGTGTGAAGTCATGTCAAAGATTAAAATGAGACTTCAGCCTAGATTGCACAGGCAGGGTCACACTTACTGATGAGGTCACAAAGCTCGCTAGGCAGTTTTCTTTTCCCCGTTGCAAGTACTTGCCGACCTACGTCTTCGAAGATGACTGGCCGTGATTCTAAGTTCATCATGAGCATTGATTTCAGTTGCGTCTTGGCTCTCTCCAGCTCCATCTACACATGAGGAGAAACTTTCTGAAGGTCGCATCTCAACAACAAATTACAAACAAAAGCAAATGCGGACTTACCTCTCCTGCCGTTCCGCTCATCTGAATAAACTCTCGTGTAATGATCTCCACCATTTCTCTCACCTAAAAAAAAACAGTCTAGCGTAAATACAGGTATTTATTTGTTTTTATATACTACAGAAATATAATACAGTACCTGTCGGGGGTCTGCACTTGCATGGATACAAAGCAAACCGCTATCTTCATAGCTGTGGTGGTAGGAAGTAGCATTGTACATCCAATGATGCCTACAAAAAATAAAAAAATTCCTAAATTTCCAAGCAAAATCTATAAAAAAAAAATATCCTGTAATATACAAGAAGCGATGATGTCACACCTGTTGAGCACATTAAGGTAGAGACGGGTGAACATGCCTTTTCCTGGACCTCCGGCGGAAAAAGACCCACCTCCGCCCATCATCATATTGAGGACGGCAAAGGGAATAAAGTCGTCCTCCTATTGGTCGCAAAAAACAAGCAGGCCACATATCAAATCAACAATTCTAGACTACTCTTCAAAATCAACTGAATTATAACCAAAATAAAATTGTTACTGACCAAGTAAGAGCAGCTCTCCAAGCCAATCATAATGTGTGTTAGTTCAGGAATTGGAGTAGGGCCCAGGCTGACATCAGACATGTCCTTAACCATCTGAGACAAAAAGTTTAACTTAAGACATGCTGGAATCTTCAAGCAGCACACAACATTTATCAGCGTCCCACCTTAACGATGCCTCCAGTGTACTGCGCTACAGACAAGTCGACGTTGGCAGGTGTGCTCGCACCCCATACTGGTTTAACATTAAGCAGATACTTCCTGGCGCACTGAACAAGCTGTTCATGTTCGATCCCGACCCCCGCCAGCACCATGCGCTCCGGGCAGTAATAGCTCTGTAGGTATTTAAGCAGCAACTTTTTGTCAATCTTCTCAACGTTATTAGCAGAGCAGAAGCGAGGAAGACCCACAGTGTTTCCCCTGTATGCTGCCTAAACAGAAGAAATACATGTGACATGAAAAGACATCATCCATTAAAGGTGCAATGTGTAAAATTTAGGAAGATCTATTAACAGATATGAAATATATTATACATAACTATATTTTCAGTGGTGTATAAAGACCCTAAATATTAAACAGATATGTTTTTATTACCTTAAAATAAGATGCTTTTTGATAATAACATGAATATGCTGCACTCCAGTTATCAGTTTGTAAGTTATGTATTGATTTATTACATTATTGTTTATGTTACATGTTTGTTACTGTCATTGTTGTTAAGCTCTGGAGTGTTTATTCATACTTAAATATATTTATTTATTTATTTTGTTTCATTTAAATTTTGATTATTTGTCTATTTGCCTGTCTTTATGGTAAATGCGTATCAGAAATGTTATCCGACGTCAAAATTTAACGTTGATCCTACGCCAGGATTTGATAAATATTAGCTCCCAACCTAAAGGGTTTCTGCAGATATTAAATTGTCTTAATTCATCTTGATATCTGCTCAAAATTGGGTATTGATGTTATGATGAAGAGTCTTTATGATGATGTCATCACCGGAGCGCGATCTAGTTAAAAGTTTTTAAATGAGACGTTTATTTACATGGAAGTCGCCGTCATGTTTCTACAGTAGCCCCAAACGGACATACTGTTCTATAGCGCGCGTTTCATCACTACGTTGCCTCAGACGACGTGTTTGTCCTGACCATGGCTTTACTATGCATTTCGAAAAAGATGGGTGACCTCTGGACTGATGCCACCAAAACTCCCAGCCTGCACCTTTAAATGATGTATAGCTAAATAAGGATGTAAGGAATGGTTGGAATAATTTTGATTCTCGATTAGTAATCAGTTTTCATAAACAATTTTAGTTTTGCAGACATGGAATTTATTTGGTGTACTGTCACTTTAAGGCCTAAATGTAATGCATGGATCAAATATACTTATAAATGCATTACACATGCGTTTTCTTTCTAATGGTTCACATTTACATTCTAGACTATGTGTGTTTACAAGGAAAATCACTGCATTTCAAAATAATTTTGTGCAAACATGTCCATTCAAGGAAACGTGAACCCAGTTTTTGCACGCTGTCTGGATAAAAAAGTGTAACCTTATTTTTTGTACTAAATTATCAAAAATAGGCATTTTTTAAATGTATTAAAGACTCTATAACGTACATGAGAAAAATATTATATACACCATTACCATGATATAACATTTTGGTAATAATTTTGATTATACTGGAGTATAGACAACGTAAAAGGAAAAGGTGCCACTCACTGCATGTATCATTTCTGTTAATAAAGGCTCCGGATCGGGTCTCATGTTCAAATCTTCTAATTCAAAGCGAACAGCCATTCTGGCCATCTCCACCTCCTCATCTGCAAATTCACATGTGTCATCCATCCACCCATTAACTGTTTTAAAGACTCAATGGCAAACCCCATCAACAGCATTTGCATTGCAACCAGTTCTTACCTAATAAACGTGGCTGTAGCACAGCATCTGCCAGCAGGTTTACTACGGTATCCAGACCCTTTACTTCAGCTGATACTGCATACATTGTTGTGTCCCTACAAAAGGCAGAAGAGCAAATCGGCATTATGCACATACAATAAATATAATAATATAAACTTAAAATTATACAGATATATATGGCTAATTTCTACTAAAAGTTGAATAAATTGCAAAACCTTGAAGTTTGGCAGTCACATATGCCTCCATGTTTTTCAAGAGTGAGGAGAATTTCATCTTTACTTCCAAACTGGGCTGTAGACTTAAAAGTATGGAAGAGCAATTCATTTTGTTCATGTAATAAAAAACTATATTAAAAGTAATGTTGTTGTTGTTCAAGTCAATGCATAATAAATATTGAATTAACTTACAGAAAATGCAAGCTTTTCCAGAAAGTGTGCAATTCCACTGGGATATTTTGCTTCATGACGTGAGCCTGAGTTTACTAAAACTGATAGAAGGAAGCATTTTTTTAATATAACCAGAGCTTAAGCATTGACCAATGAAACATATCTGACACAGATACTTACTTCCAACTGTACAAAATTGGCCAAATTTGTTCTGTGATGCAACTTTAAGTCCGTTTTCTAAGGTGGTGATTTTTGTCTCGTATGTCTCATGACCGTCTACAGAGGCAAAGACTGGTTTAGGAATCCCGGTTAACGGTGTGGACAGAGAGACGTTTGGATATGGACTGCCACTACTGTACTGCCTACATACTGCAATACCATACCTGCAAATCAATACAAAACATATTTTAGAGATTGAAACCGTCACAAATATTCTAATGGATTTAATCTAATGGGAATTTTTGACTGGGTATCTGTGGGTCTACTGGTAATGTGTTGAGTGGCATCTGGGAACCAATAGACCACCAACTGGTATAAGACTTAAAACACACTACATACAGGAATTATTTTGCAATGGTTATTATTGTAAACAGCTTATAGTTCATACTGGTATTTGTAATGGAAACTATTATAATTTGTACTTTTATCACCAGGGAATAGTCGTTGTAATATTTACAGAGTTTATGAGCAAATCAAACATGCTTAAAACATGACAATCGAAAGCAATAGTAAATTCGTTCTTCCCACTTGTAATTATAATATTTTAACAGTGCTTTTAAGGTTTATCTTAATGAATAAGTCAAAATATAATAGTAAAGTCGATGAAGCGCGTGTGCGTGTGCAAGTGCCGCGAGGTTTTATTTAACGTCATCACGTGACGAATGCAACTGTAACAAACGACATTAAAAGACAGAGAGAGCTTATACAATATCATGTCTTATAAAGTCGGGACAAACAATTTTCACTAGTTATTCACATAAACACAGATCGCACCTCTGTACTCGGCTCCAGCACTTCAATCTTGACATGTGAGCGGCCATGTTGGATTGTATTTGACCTAAACATTCACCGGAAATGATTCTCAAACACGTCCGCTGTCGCGTTATTATGTTGCGGTTGCCTGGATACAAGCGAGCGTGTGAGAAAGATTTGAATTTATTATACGGATTAAATAAATATTTACTGTGATGGGTAAAACATATTTTCATAGTAACGTTAGTATAGCTACTTTCTAAAAATGTAGAGAAGGCTGGGGAGCTATAAAGGAACCTTTAGACAACATTGATTGAACAGTATAATGGATTTCATAACTCGTAAATAGGGTCACTGAGTGTCACTTTGCTTAAGCTGAAGAAACATAAGTAGATGACGTGGACTTAACAAAGAAAAATTGCCAAAAAGATATTGAAACGTAAAAAAACCTGATTGATAAAATGGCAGATTCAAATTTTAGGCAAAGGGTGACTACACTGAAGATGCTAAAATATACATATATGATTCATATTGGATTTTAAAGGCATAACATCATTTCCATGAGTTATTCAATAGTTGATAATGTGTTATTCTTATAGTTAGTGACTCTAAACGTTTCTAGGCCTAATATATATATTACATTTAAAATGTTTGCTAATTTAGTATTTTGTGCTTTGTAACTTTTTAACCTAATTTTACATTCTATTCAAAGCTAACAAATGTCATGTGCTATATTGCACAGCTTTTACAACTTTGACGACAACTGTGTGGCTTTGCACAATAAGAGCAACACATCTATAAAGAACAATGTGTTCTTACAGGTCGTATTGCAACCAAAATAATTGGTGCATAAGAATTGCATTGATTTCTAAATGCTGCCATCAGATTTAAGAGCTTTTTGCTGTTTGAAGAACACAAGAATTAGTGCACTGCACCGAATTATACCAAGAGAATGATGCTTTCAACATATTTTACTCTTATTTCTTTGATCATGTCTTTAATTCCACAAATAACCAATTCATATGAGCTACAAGATACGATTCGTACTCTCAGGGAGGAGAATGCATACCTACATCACAAACTGAAAAATTTTACTCAAACACTGCGGGATATAAGAAAACTGCTGCTGGATCACTCACATGGTAAGAATAATGTGTGTATATATACATACATACATACATACATACATACATATATATATATTATTGCAATTATGAGTAGGTAAATATGCTTTGTTAAAATATGATGTTTTCAAAGGGTCTGCTGTGGATGCAGATAGTGACCAACTGCATGCCTGGAATGAATGGATTAAAAATGGTAATATATGTTTTCTCTAGTTATAGCGACTTAGTGTTAGAAACACTCATTTATGTATGTAGAGACTTGCATTCTTAACCCTCAAATGGTGTTAACTACTACTGCACAAATCTGCTGTTAGTGGACAAATTTTGGCCAATTGTGATTCCATTTATATTAGGGATGCACCGATAGGATTTTTTTGGGCCGATGCCGATACCGATTTAAACAGACAACTTCTGGCCGATACCGATATTGGTCTATTAGCTAGTTTATTTCTGCATCAAATAATTTTTACTGAACATGGATTGGATCTAATTAACATTCAACTGACATATTACTACTTCAAAAAAAGTTGGACTTCTTTTCCCCCACTAAAGTGCAGTATGTTTCTTTTATTGTCCAAGACTTTTGAGCCAGCTCAACAAAGGTATTCTGTCGGTGCTTAAGTATAGTGCACACCAAAACATTAAAACATTTTACTTGAACAACAGACATGCAACTCATTGCCTTTATGCGGTTAATTAATAAACAATCGGTATCGGCCTTTCTCGTGCTATTGCCGATATGCCGATGGTTTCAAATTCATCAAAAATCGGCCGATAAATATCGGCGGCCGATACATCGGTGCATCACTAATTTATATTTTTCAGAAATGTAAAAAAAATCTATTTTTTTTCTTTTTGTTAAATGTAAAAACTTTCAAGTTATGCATTCATTTTGTGATTTAAAAGAATTGCCTGATTATCTTAACTGACTGCACTGTAAAAAATGCAGCATTTTGGTCAAATGAATATTTTTTATGTTACTTTAACTAAACAAATGAAGTTCAACAATTTTAACTTATTTTTTTTAAGTTATATCAACTTATGTGGGTTCAAAACAAAGTAGTTTTAACTTTATTTGTGTAAAATAGGCATTTTTATTTTTTTAGCCTAAATTCACATAAAACATGATTTTCATTAAAAACTTCATTCCAGTAATTAAAACACAGGATAAACCTTTAAAATTGTGCCACTTTTGTTTTTTGTGACATCTGATGAAATCAAAAATGAAGTTTCATAAAAAAAACTATGTCAATATAAAATAAGCATTTTAAATGTTTTTTTTACTAAATTCACTTAAAATTTTTGAATAAAGTCCAACTTTTTGCTTAGGTGGCAAACTAGGAAAAGTAGCCAAGTTTAGTACCGATCCGATTAAAAGGGGGAAAATCATTTTGCCCACATTTGTCCCCAACATCACTTGAGGGTTAACATGATCACTGTGTAAAATCCGTGTTGCACTTAAATGTTTTAAGTTTAATTAACTTGAATTTACATTTTTATCACTCTAAAAACAAACGGTGCTATATAGCACCAAAAGTGGTTCTTTGCTCGTAATCATAGAAGAACCGTTTTTAGTGCCATATAGCACCGGTGAAGCACCTGTGTAGAACCATATAGTGCTATGTAGAACCAAATGTGGTGCTATAGTGGTGCTATATGGCCCCTATATGGTTCTACACAGGTGCTTCACCGGTGCTATATGGCACTAAAAACGGTTCTTCTATGGTTACGATTCAAATCAACAGTTTTGGTGCTATATAGCACCGTTTGTTTTTTTTTTAGAGTGTAGGAGTTGCTATAAATTATAAAAAAAATTAAATTACATTTTTAAATTAAATTAAATTTTATGTAATTTATAGCAACTCCTAGTTAAAAAAGTGTAAATTATTGTAATTTCAAATTGATTAAATTTAAAAATGTAAGTGCAACAAATTTTTACAGTGTGAAGGCTTTCAAAATGTGTAGGTTGTCCATGGACGTTTCATTACATAAATATTTCCCCTATTTTGTAAGTTATAGACTGTAATCTTATGTCAATTTTTGTAGGTATCAACACAGAGACTCGTCTCATGTTTGAACAAGCTTTCTGTATACTGGATCTTCACACAAGTGCTAATTTCTGTTTTCCAGAACAAATTCTTCTTGTTGTATCAAGTTTCTTTTGGATTGGGTTCCTCTTTATCTAGACACTAATGTTATATGCAATCTTTTAACCCGTTTAAACTTGTGGGAAACTAAAGTTGCCTAAACCTGCCTCTATGACTCTTATTTTACCTGGAAATATTTTTATGTGACTATGGATGATTTAAAACAACTCACATACAAAGAAACAGTATACACTCATAAAAATAAAGGTGCTTAAAAGGTTCTTCACAGCGATGCCATAGAAGAACCTTTTTTTGGTTCTTCAAAGAACCATTTCTTTCATACATTTTTATAATTTGAAGAACCTTTTTCACCTTAAAGAACCTTTTGTGAAACAGAAATGTTCTATAGATGTTAAAGGTGCTTTAAAGAACCATTTAGACAGAAAAGATTCTTCTGCATCATAAAGCACCTTTATTTTTAAGAGTGTATGAGTTATTGACCTAATTAATAATGTGTCACACGAAGGGGGGGAATTTATTTATTAATTTCATTTTTAAAATTCTGACCGCAGTCAACAAAGTTTACTTTACTATGTTAATCTTTGCATACATTTCTATATAGATGTAAAACATTTTTTAATCATCTTTATGTGAATGTTCTGTGAAAAAAATCTAATTCAAAGAAAATCAAACCTGTCGTAATTCAACCTCAATGTTAAAAATTACATTTCAATCAGTTTATTAGACAACACTAATACTTAAATATTCAAACCTGTGTTTCTGTATAGCTCAGTGGTAGAGCATTGCGTTTGCAGCACAAAAGGTCACCATCCATTTTTGACCCAGTGCTTGGTTAAAAATAACCCAGCGGTTTTTAGAGTGCAAATTAAAACCTCAATTTGTAAAATACAGATAAAACCTGAGTCCAGCAGGCTTCAGTGTTAAGCTAAATGCAATTGTCTTTGTGTTTGAGAATGTAAATAAAAAAAATAAATATATAGATGTTTCCTTTGTTGATTCTGTTAAATGCTGATTCTCCATATTGCAGCCACGTGAAATTATTCCCAGCCATTTCTCTATCGCAGACTTTGTGTGTTTGATGTTCTACACCGCAGATTTCACATCAGCCCAACAGAATTGGCCTTTGTTCAGTTAATTAAAATCAGCCTCATGCATAGATTAGAAATCAGGCTATTTGTACTTTAATTTACATCTGATTGATAAATAAAATGAAGTCAATTTACATTTGCAAAGTCTTACTACATGTTGGGTTAGCTTATATACAATGGTAAACTGTCAGACATAATGGTACAAAAGCTGTCACTAGGGGCAAAAGGTTGTAATATGAACCATTTGGGTTCAAATATGTGCTTTTGAGGTACCAATACATATCTTTGAAGTACCAATATGTACTCTTTGGCTACAAATGTGTACTTTTTGAAAGGGTAGATTGTAGTAAACTTTCCTAATAATCTGAAAATGTCTGAGAGTTGTGTGATGATGCACCAATTATCAAAGACGACATAAAAACGACACTAAAAAATATAAGGGTACTTAAAAGTTTCTTCGCAGTGATCCCAATAACCAATTTTGATTCCTCAACGAAAGATTCAGTCAAAGATTCATAGAATAACCATTTCTTTCATGCCGTTTTTTTAACGTTCTTTAGATGTTAAACTCAGCTAATTTTTATTTGATACGACTAATATTGTCGCATGCAACCAAACACACATACAGGTGTGAAATGATTGATGCCGAGGTGCATAACAAACGCTATTAGACTTGTGGACACCTTTTGTGAATAACCATCACAGGGATTTGAAAAACAATTGTTCTCATTTTTTTCTCAAAAAGCATGGTTTAGATTTGTATTTGTGTCCTCTGGCACAGTGTGGAAATAGGGCCTGAACACATGCAGAGTGGTGCTTTAGTTCTCTCATATTGTTTCTGGTTGTGAAGGGGGGGGGGGGGCGAACTGTGACCTCAGAGCCCATCTGTGTGTATGCGTGCAGGTATATGTGTGTCTGTTCCTCCATCATTAGATCAAGCGTGTTGCATTGAAAAACCAGAGAGTGCTCACTGACAGAGATGCTGCACTGAATCTTAACAGTTTGCTCTGCATGGGTGAGTCCAGTTTCTTGTTAATGTTTATCAAACCAATATATTTGCAATACTTCATTGAATACTATATGCATTATATTTCCAGTTTTCTTTCATTTGTGTTTAAATTTGTGCAAATAGTGCTTTGAGTAAAGTTAATGTATTTTTTTAAAGAAACCTAAACATCATCTAAATTCTTGACAGCTCATTATTTATTCTGCTATTTTTACTCTTTTTACTGCACTTCACATATGCACTATAAACAATATTTTGCTGCCTTAAATTTTCTTGGTTTCATTAACTTTGATTAACAAGTCATTTCAACTTACTATTATTTATCTTGTCAATGGATGCGCTGCGACAACTTATAAAATAAACATTCACATGTTTTTGAAGTTATAACAACTCATCAGTCAATACGTTATAACAACTCATAGTCAAGATAAATAATAGTAAGTTGAAATGACTTGTAAATCTGAGTTGATTAAACAAAAAAAAAACTTTGGGGCAGCAAAGTATTTTTTACAGTGTGGAGAAACCTAGTGGTTGGTTAAAATGTCAATTTTGGTTTGATACAACACGGCACATGTTCATTTTAACCCAACAGTTGGGTTTGTACATATTTGACCAAAACAATTCAGCATTTTTTACAAGTTATAAGGGCAAGGGTAAGTTATTAGGGTAATAAATGGTTATGGTAACAACTGCATATTATTCAGTGTACATTTGAAATGTATTATAATGATGTTATGTCATGTCTTGGTAAATTTGTTCATATTACCAGTGCGTGCAAATGAAAATGTACAAAAATGCCCATGGCATAAAAAAGATTTAACTATACTATGTTGACAATGTCAAAAATATGTCAAGCTAAGGAGTATAATATAGATTAAAAAATATAGATTTTTAATGCAATGTTTCATATTTTGCATCCTCTTATGGCATTTTTAAGAATGAATAGTTTACGTTCTGAATGATGTGAAATAAAGGGATAGTTTGCCCAACAAAATCATTTTCTCATTGTTATGTTGTTCTAAACCTGTATGAATATAAGGAATAAAAAAAAAAATATATATATATATATATATATATAGATATAGATATAGATATAGATAGATAGATATGTAGATAGATAGATAAACGATGGTAAGCACACAATTGATGGTACCCATTGAATTCTATGGTATTTGTTTAGTTAATGGCTACAATCAGCTGTGTGCTTACCATCATTTATCAAAATATCTCCTTTTGTGTTAATCATGATATTGAATAATGAAGGAATTTAAATTTTAGTGTGAACTATCCCTTTAATACATTTTAATATATCGATCTATAAATACATGAAAACTATCGAATAAAAAATCTCAATATCCATTTCCACCATATCCTCAACTAATGCCGAACAAATGAAACTCCTTGTCTTGAGTGCTTGAATTGTGTTTCTGCGGGGGAGCTAATATTCAATACCTTAATGAATTGCTAAACTGCTTCTTCATTTAATGGGGTGTTGTTTGGCCAAAGCAAACACACCCCCGGCTGCTGGCATTAGACCCCATTAGCTTTCCCACCCGCTGTCTATGGCCCATGCCAGATGAGTCATAGCTTGAAGTACTCATTCATGCCCTCCTAATATATTTTAATGTGTCTAGAGCCTTGTTACATTTGTTAAATGTGACCCTGGACCACAAAACCAGTCGGGTCAATTTTTCAATATTTTTTGACATCTGGAATCTGCAAAAAAAATCAAAATATTTGGAAAATCGTCTCTAAAGTTGTCCAAATTAAGTCCTTAGCAATATATATTATAAATACATGTTTGATATTTTTAAAGTAGGAAATTTACCACTGAAAAAAATGATTCATTGAATTTAATCAATTTTTTAAGGTAAGTGGTTGCAATCAATTTATTTAAGCTACATTTAAACAAAAGTTTTATATTTTATTTTACTTTACTAATCTTTTTTGTTTAAATGTAGCTTAAATAAATTGATTGCATCCACTTACCTTAAAAAAATTGAGTAAATTCAATGAATCATTTTTTTCAGTGTGGAAAACGATTTATGGAACGATCTTTACTTAATAATTTTTGGCATTAAAGATAATAGATAATTTTGATGTATGTACAATGTATGCTACTTATGACTGGTTTTGTGGTCCACGGTCATAATTACTGGCTGTTAACAAATATAAGCCTATTTAAAGCATCATAGCATAACTCATACCGCAGTGGTCATATTAGGAAAGCATTACACTGACACCACCCTATAAGTACACAGTGCCCATGCATGAAAGCTGATGTGGTCAGGTACAAACCTTACCTTACAAGCCTTCTAACTGATCCTCTAAGTACAAAGCATCCCTGCTCTTTTCATGTCACCATCAGTAAATGGAGGGTTTGCCGTTGCGTGTTGTAAAGTGGCCGATCCATTGAAGAGAGTAAAGAGGTCTGTAGTGTACAAAGCGAGCCTGTGATGATAATGAAACACAACCAAGATAGGAATATGCATGAAGGCTGCTTTACTCAGTAAGACTTTGCGATTTGACTTATCTTACACATCTTACACAAATTGAGCTTTGGGGGGATTTACTGTGAAAATCATATTTTAAGTAAGGTTATAGATTGATATCCAACTTCCTGGATTTCAATGACAAGATCATATTCTGTGTTGTTTTTAAATGTTTGAGTGAACATTGTATAGGCACTTTATTATACAAACCCTCCCCTATTTGATGTGAATGTATGGTTATGAGACATTTAACGTATTTATTTTACAGTGCATGAATGCATTTGGTCAGATGAGGAATGATGCTATGGACCATTATCATCACATGAACGGCACAGATGAAGAGGGTTAGCATGTCTCGTCCTGTATGGAGCTCATTGGAGACGCTCTGTTACCTCTGGCATTTTCTTCTGTCTTGTTCTATCAGAATCGGTTCCACTGCGTCTGAGTTAGGTGAGTTGAAAGAGCGCAGCATTTTGCAAGCATGTTAATGTGATATTATTAGATATTATACTGGCTTTCCGGAGAGACGCACGTGTGCCATGCAAATGTTTCATACACTTGCATAATTTGACAAAAGGCTCGTCTAAACGTTGTGCTGCTCTGTAACCTAGCAACGACAGACTTCAAACTAGCCCTGCTTCCTCAAAGTGGGATGTCCATATGAAATGAGATTAAGTGTCTGGAAATGCTGGATATTATTATATATTAAAACAGTAGGTCAATTAACTGAGAATGATAGATTTTTGCAAAATATGTTTGCACATTTTTATTATTATTTTATTTATTCATAATATTTTGCTAAATTTGTGTCAGAGAAAATAATCCCACAAGTCCTTGAAATCCTTGAAAGTTTGTGAATCTGGGGGAAAATTCAAGGCCCTGGGAAGTTTTTGAAAATATACATACATAGATACAGGTCATTGAAAGTGCTTGAATCTATTTTTAAGTTTTCTGGAAAAAATCCATATTAATCAGGATAATATCATTAAATTCTAGACTTTTTAAGCACACATGGTAAACTGTTCGCTTTAAATGCTTATATCTTCTGTATGCGAATGTTGATTCATACCAAAATGCTTTTTAGCATAGTTGTGTTTGACACATAAAAACGTCTCAGGTTACGTATGTAACTGTTGTTCCCTGAGAAGGGAACGAGGCACTGCGTCTCCCTTGCCATACTTCCTGCGTCCCTGTAACGCCGTCTTTGGCAATATTTCAGATAGCGATATACTTCCTCGCTTCCACATCACCCTGTCTTTGTCGTTAAGCCTCACCATTGGTTGAATTTAATATACACATTCAGCTATACTTACCCTTGGAGGCGTCCCCAAAGTGTCATCGCAGTGTTGCAGTGCAAGTTCCCTCAAAGGGAATCCTTAAGGGTAACACAACATAACCTTGCTCTCGAAATGTGTCCCCACATTTAGTCCTTGAATTTGAGGGTATTGGACCTTGAAAGGTTCTTGAATTTAAAGTTAACTAAGGTGTGGGAACCCTGAATAATTGACAATTAACATTATTCCACATATGCAAGCATTTTATAAAGAAATTAAAACAGTCACAAGAATCTCGTGCAAACGCTCCTGAATATATTTTGAAGTTGCACCAATTAAATTTCAGGAGCATATGCGACCAAAATGTTAGCAATTTTGAGCTCTGCATTATGGCGATCAATGTTTGATTTCATCAGCTCATTTGCATTTAAAGGGACACACCTAAAAAACAGCACATTTTTCCACACACCAATAAAGTGGCATTTTTAACATGCTATTATAAATGATCCATTGGGTATTTTGAGCTAAAACTTCACACTCTGGGCACATTGAAGACTTATTTTACATTTTAAAAGTATCAAAAAATGTCCCCTTTAATTTATGCTACTTATTTAAGCAAATGCTAATGCAAAAATTTGCGTAATATTGTATATTTTATTCTATATTTATTTAAAATTTTAATTAAAACGTTTTTACAATAATGCACACTAGGAAAAGAGCCACAGAAAATATATATTTAATTTATGCAATTTATTTAAAAAGCAAATAATATTGTTGTATAAGATTTTGTTGTATTGCATCAAATGGCCAACTGCTCGCATTAATTCTTAATGTACAAGTGGATAACAATGAACACTATACATGATACAGCAATAAGAAAGCAACAAACAGATTCAAATCACTGTTACGGACAGCAAAGCATGTATGTATGTATGGTATCCATTGCTTTAATATTTATTATTTAAGCAATATGCACAGAGCAATGTCTGTCAGGAGTCGACTTTGTGACTGCGATTATGTTTGTTTGTAGGTTTGGAGGATGTTTTCTTTCATCCCCAGTCTCTAAGAACTGAAGAGGGTCGGGATGTTTTCTTTCAGTGTGTTTCTGGTGACAGTTCTCCTCCTGCACAAATTTCATGGACAAAAAATGGCAGAGTGCTTAACACAGGAAACCAGATTCAGGTATGGTAAAGTAAAAGGTCAATTGTTAGAAAGTAAAACGTTAGAGTTGGTCCCTTGCTGTCAATGGGGCGGTACTCTTTCCAAAAGTACAGCATTGGATGTAAAGAGTTCATATAAGCGCATCAGAGATTTATATTGGTACCAAACAGTGCATATTACCATCTCAAAGGTACATACTGGTACCAAATGTTTACATAATTGTACCTTAATGATATATATTAGGGTACTACTGTCCCAGTGACAGCTTGGGATTTTCCATCCCTGCTAAAAACAATAGAAACCATTACAGAAATTATATTAGATTTAATGTTTTTAATGGGAATTTTATTGGTTGTAATGGAAACTATAATGGTCTCTGTGTGTGTCTACTGGTATGTGTTTGGACCATTAAATCCTATTGGAGCAATACACACACAAAGGGACTTTGTAGTGGTTATAATAGTAAAAGATAATGGTTCCTAATGATATTTCAATGAAATACATTATAATTTCTGTAGTAGTTTCAAAAGGTATACAGTAAATGGGTCTGTAGTCTGTAATTATCTTTTTGTCTCTAAAATCTCTTCTAATGTTCTAATACATCCTAATATAGCCTGATACACTAAATATTACCACTAGGGGCAGTATGGAGGAGGGAGCCAAATGAAGACTTCAGGCACTTTGCACATTGCTAACATCACCAAAGCAGACCAAGGACATTATGTCTGCGTCACCCACAATCCCTTGCTGAACATAAGCAAAGAAAGTCATGAGGCAACTCTGACGGTATATGGTACGATATAGATATAAACTAAATATATCACCTAGTTTATAACTTTGTGACCCTGGACCACAAAACCAACAATACATTGTATGGGCCAAAAATCATTAGGATATCAAGATCATGTTCCATGAAAATATTTTGTAAATTATTTATTAGTAATATGTGTTGCTAAGGACTTCATTTGTACAATTTTAAAGGCGATTTTCTCGATATTTGGATTTTTTTTGCACCCTCAGATTTCACATTTTCAAATAATTGTATCTCAGCCAAAAATTGTAATAAACCATACACCAATGGGAAGTTTATTTATTCAACTTTCAGATGATATATACATCTCAGTTTCGAAAAATTGACCCTTATGACTGGTTTTGTGGTCTAGGGTCACATTTGGCATTAGACATACAGTACATATCTATACCGTATGTCTTGCTTCTCATCTACCTCCTCATCTACATACAATGAAATGAATTGTATCTTTATTTGTACCTGCACAGGTTCCAGTATGAACATAAGGATCATTGAAGGCCCGCAAAATGTCACAGTAGCTGTTGAAATGGAGGCTGCTTTGCATTGTATTGTTGAAGGATTTCCCATTCCCACAGTACAGTGGATTAAAGATGGACATCCATTACTCAATACCTCCAGACGGAGTCTACAGAAGAATGGACAGCTTCTGGTTTTTCAGTGAGATTTTTATGGATATATGGTGGGATGTTGGAGGTCCAAGTCACTGTACTGTTTTATATTGCTTGGGGTTTCTGCTTAACAAATGTATCCAACTTTACCAGGTCGCAATAGTAAAAATATATGTTACACATTTTAATTGTGATTTTCAATAACAAATATAGCCAGAAGACTTATTCTGTCTATCCTCAGACTGTATAACATTATTAGATGACATGAAACGTGTTTTTTTCTCCTTATAGGAGAGTTTCTTCAAAAGACGAGGGCTTTTATTTCTGTGAAGCGAGCAATGATAAGGAGAGAGTTACATCACAACCTGCTTACCTCCTTCCTTTAGGTACCTTCATTTTGCATGAGTCTGATTTACTTTTAAAGCACATCGGTCATGATGCACCTCTAATTCATTCTGCATTTCTTCCTGTAACACAGTTAGGGATTGGACCTTTACTCAGGAACCAGCTAAGCTAACAGTAAGGAAGGGAGATTCTGCAACTCTTCCCTGTAGACCTTCACACAGCAGACCCCAAACACAAGTGTCCTGGTTTAAAAACAACCAGCTGCTACATCCAGGACTCCACTATACAACTGATCCTAATGGAGACCTGCTCTTCCACAGGTGCATTGTGTGTTTACTGCATTTAAACCATAGACTGTAAAAATTATGGATGTAGTGTCCTTGACATCACACATAGCTTTTTTGAGGCGGTGCCAGTCCACGTGGGTGCACCAGAGTCATATTTTGGGACAGACTCGAGTGTCACGCTGGAAATAGGAAGAGAAGTTGCCCGTCAGTGTGAACTCCTCCCTTCTGTCGTCTGATTGGTCTGATTGCTCTTTCGCAAGGGCTTCTGAGTTGGTAAAGTGCGCGAAGCCTGCTGCAGAGACCGCATCAAGGGGACAAAGGGGGCGCGGATAAGCACCCTTTAAAGTGTAAAAATGACAGATTGGACACCCTACGGACTCGTAGACTAAGCGAGCATGCGCAATTTAAGGCCATGAGACCGAAAGTCCACATGAAGTGCGCCATTTAGTACAGTGCCAAAGTAGAGACAAAACATGCTTAGGGCTACTGTAGAAACATGGTGTGACTTCGTGTAAGGGCACCCGCAGTGTATGTAAAAAAACGTCTAATTTTAAGGTAAAACAAACGATACAGTTCATTATGTAAAATTTTTAACCCTAACCCTGTCAAGAGATCCTCCTAAAAGTTACACAGTAACCCTTTTAACCAATAAAATGTCAATTTTCTGACCCAGCTAGTTTGACCTAACCTCAGTGGTCGGCTTTTGTCAAATATAAAGACAAAGCCCTGCAAATATACCGTAGCTACAAGTGTATATGATCCTTAAACTGTGCAACTTGTTGTGTTTCAGTGTACAGGAGACAGACGCAGGATTGTATTTCTGCAGAGCATCTAATTCCCATGTCAAAAGGGCTCTTACATCCCAAAAAATCTTTCTGGATGTTCTTGGTAAGGAAATGTTACACACGTATGTATGTGTTTTATCAATCTATCAATCATTTATATGTATTGATGATATATAATATACTAAAACCGGTCATGCGCCACACTAGTTTTACCAGCTACCATTATTACATTCATTTCATTTCAGAACCTCCATCCGTGACAATCTGGCCGAAGGTGCTGACGTCTCCTGTGGGAGCCGAGGTGGAAGTTCATTGCCAAGTGTCAGGACACCCTGCTCCTTTAATAAAGTGGTCAAAACAGGGCCAGTCAGTCCAGACCGGAGGCAAAGTCATGATGGGGTAAGCTGTGCGTGAAGATAATAATGGGCACTTAAGGTTAATGTTTAGTTTGCTTGATAAGTTCACTTTGTTCCCAGGGTAAGAAACAGTACTCTCTATATTTCTTCGACGAGAGATTATGATGATGGTGTTTACACGTGTTCGGCCTCCAACACAGCGGGTCATGACGAGAAAACCATGACTCTTCATGTTGCTGGTAAAACTCCACTTGCAAAAATATTACTTACAGTGCCATTGTACTACTAATATATATTTTGGACATGTGGTACAATGACATTTTAAGCAGTCTGAAGGAGAGGTCTTCACGGGTCCACTAAGAGTGAGTTCGGGTCTAAAAGTTTCATGTGTGCCTCGGAAACGGGTCAGGTATAATATTAGCAGTCTCAGGTAATTTAAAGCGTAACTAAACCCCTGGTCAGAGCCTGACTCCACCCACTGGCAATATTTGAAAAATGCAAGAAAAGTGGGCAGATCCCAACGGAGATAAAGGGGACGAACTAAGCTCGTACCAAGCATGTGGTGAGATCGTAACAAGGGCGTGGTGAGCTTGAACCTGCTTACGTCACGAGTCATTTTTTGGACCCAACATCCAATAGAAAAATTCAACTGCAGTAGCCACCGTTTAACCTGAAGAGGGCAGCACTCAGACGTTTTTACACCACATATTGTAGTATTGAAACACTTTATATCCAAAATGTCAAAAAACTTACTAAAATCAATGAACAGCACTAATAAAGCATCATTCTTACAGATCAGTAACTAAAAAAAGTTGGTTTAGGGTTTAGTTACTCTTTAAAATGAATGTGTATTTGCCCAACAAACCAAAGAAGACCCAAACTATTTTGCGTGTGATCATCAAGTCCTTTTCTAACCCCTCATCTGTCCTCAATCTGGCCGTAGGTTTATTTTTGTTGACAGACCTGTCAATCAATTTTGAATGCACATTTTAGAGGTTACCTTGGTGTCGTCATCAGATATCAAATGAAAACAAATGGAGCAGCGGGCCAAATTGGTTGGGAGGCCACCGTGGTTTCTTTAGTCTGACTGGTTCGTGCGTGGCTGCAGACTGCACACACGTCAGTGCCTTTTACATTCGGGTAAAGTCAAGTTAAAAAATTGCCACTGGGTCAGATTTGGGTGTTATTCTTTCTTTAAAAAATAATTTATGCACGTCGACTTTGGGTAATAAGTGATTTGGGTCGGGTACATTTGTTGGATCCGAGAAGACCTCTAGTCTGAAGTACTATATAGATACTGTAGGTAGTCTTTAGTAGCATTGTATGTGCTACTTTGTGATGTCTTTGCAGTGTAAACTGATAAAAACATTTCTTCTTGGTTTCAGTGAAACCCGTTATTGTTTCGTTCATCCCATCAGTCGCTGTTTCAGAGGGATCTCCTGTTAGCCTCCCTTGTCGAGCTGTTGGAGATTTTCCCATGAAATATAATTGGATCCGAATGGCCATGATCCAAAAAACACCTGAACTTATGTCACTCCCTCAACATGCACACATTCATGGTTTGTGGATATTGCATACACTGTTATGACATTTGTGACCCTGGACCACAAAACCAGTTATAGGTTTCCTGGATATATTTGTAGCAATAGCCAACATTACATTCTATGGGTCAAAATTATATTTTTTATGCCAAAAATCCCTGAAGATCATGTTCCATGAAGATATTTTGTAAATTTCACATATAAGAGTACCTTTATCATCACAGATAATGGGACATTGGTTATCTCCAGCGTCCATCGAGCCGATGCAGGAGAATATCACTGCACTGCTGAGAATGGAGTCGGTCAGGATGTGCGAAGCACCATCATAACTGTGACTGGTTAGATACTTTCTTATGTCTCATGCATATTTACATCATTCTGTTGCATGTTTATTCATCTTGGATTTATCTAATCAGCCAAATCCTCTGATTTAAAGCTGAACCCGATGTCTTGCCCAAAAAGGATGCACTGAGTAAAAACATTATGGCCACTGTGAGTAATGCCACCTGTTAAGATTAACTTACATTTGTTACATAGTAAATAAAAAATTATACTTATCCTCATGTCATTCCTGTATAACTTACGTGAAACATACACCGCGTTCCAAATTATTATGCACATGCCATTTTTGTTTATTTTTCTAATACAGCCATTAAGTTTACAAATTTTATTTTACCCTCAACACTTATATGACAGTGTGGATGTTATTCTATTTAAATGAAATAAAAATATTTAAAGATACTTTAATACTTTGAAAAATATGCTGTTCCAAAATATTATGCTGTAGTTTTAAGTTGTATATATTATAAGTTGTAGTTTCCTACAATAAGGGTATGAAAAAAGATCTTTCTAAAGACAAAAAGTGTGCATTATCTTGAAAAAGCAAATTACTTCCAATAACAATTTATATTTGGTGGATCTAAACAGAAATTATTGAACTATTATAAGATTTTGAAGTGATTCACAGTACAGAACGGTTTTGGGCCCTATTTTCACGATCTAAGCGCATTGTCTAAAGCGCACAGCGCAACGTCTAAATGGGCGTGTCCGAATCCACTTAATTTAACGACGGGAAAAATGGTTTGTGCGCCGAGCGCATGGTCGAAAAGGGTTGGTCCTATTTTTTTAATGATTAATGGGAGTATTTTGGGCGTAACGTGCAATAAACCAATGAGAGTCTCAGCTCTCATCCCCTTTAAAAGCCTGTTGCGCTGGCGCTATGTCTAATCCCTATTTAAAGATGGACTTTGTAAACTGAAAAACTAAGCGGAGGAAGAAGATCACCAGTTTAAGATTAATGTTAAATAATTGTGTTGTTTTTCACTTGTATTAAATTTTTTATTTTTTGATTAAAACCTTTAAAACACGTTTTCTTTTAGTCATGGAAGTAAAAAAGCAGGCTTTATATTGCTTTAAATGTAGCCTATGGCTATCCAATATCATCAAAAAATAATAATAATAATTTACAAGTATGTAAGAAAAGGTTTGTACTGTATTATTGTACTTATTTAGAGATAAAGAATTTACAAACGGCTCTCCGCAAGGTTCAGCACTTGGACAGCGTCAGATTTTTTTAAGCATTACTTAAAAATGTTTCCCATCTCACCATATCCACAGGTACAGAGTCATCATATACAATAAATCGGTGAGGTAGCATTTAAAAAAACATTTAAAAACAGATGCATTTGTTTAAAGCAAAGCATTTGTTTACTTACCAGGCTACAGGTGAAGCAGCTCTTTGCGCCTTCTAACGTCTCATAATTAGTCCTCATTTATGTCCAAGAGACTCAATAATAATCTTTTACATTCAATCCTTTAATCTTTCATATTTACAAGCGTTTTTGTGCTGCTGCGCATTCATGTATGTGTTAAGCAAACCCACGTTGTCGTCCCGTTTAGGCGCATATTACTAATGCGCTCTTAAATAACAAAAAATCATATTGCGCCATTGACTTTAGACTTTAGACCAGGTTTTTGTTGGTCAATGGCGTAGTCTATTTTAGTTGCTTCAAAATAGCAACGCGCCAACAATGCGCGCCTGAAGGGGATACAGCAATTTTAGCGAGAAGTTCGGTTTATGGTTAAGTTTTTGGGTAGGATAAGAATAAAAACAGCGGTTCTGGCTACTATGGCCTAAATTCCGTGTAATGTTGGGTTTAGGGTTAGGTTTAGGGGTAGGATTAGGATGAAAAACGCGGTTTTCCTGCAAGTGGGCAGGAAAGATGATCATCACCGTAGAGAAGAGTAAAGAATCCTGCCTGTTTTTCCAAGATTTTGATAACTTTTTTACTTATTTGCCGTTTTTTAAATCGTTGGGTTGTGTGATTAATAACACATTTTTCGGAGGTGTCTTCGACTGAGAGCACATTTAATATCAGACTTTACCCTGACATGGAGTGCAAAAAAATTCAGGTTTTTTTTATGTTTCCTTCTGTTCTACATAAGACAAATATGTAGATTTGGCATGAGGATCAGTTAATTATGACCGAATAAAAAAAAATCTGTGATTGTGATTTGTGATTTATGAGTACTTTGTGAGCACCAACCATTTTCAATAGGCTACTAGCTTTCATTTATTAAAGGGGACAGAGAGTGAAAAACCATTTTTCTACCCACATTCACAAACATACAAAAAGTGCTAAACATGCTAAACATCTTAGTCTCATAGAAATTCCTCTTTTAGAAATGTCAGCCAGAAAACAGCCCAATCTGAAAAACTGATGCTTATGACATCACAGGCATCTAACTGCCCTTCCACTTTAAAATAATTGGCTATATTTTTTGAGTGGCAGCAAAGTCAGCCAATCAGTAATGAGATTGCAAGTTAAGCCAGTAGGGGGAGCCAAATAGGTGCAAAACCACTTGTTTAAAATCCCCCACCCTAATAGAGCTATCTGAGAGAGGTTTTTAGGAAGCTTCTAAGGCATTACAGACCCAAACAAAAAGATTTTTGTCTACATGTCACATCACAGAACAAGGATAAATACTCCGTTCAATCATTCTATGTCACCTTTAACACATTGCCAAATGCAGGTCTGAGAACAGTCATGGATTTGGGTTTGTTTGCATAACTCCATCCTTGCAGGTTCCAGGGAGTAAGCAAGAGCTATTTACAGACGTCAATCGCCATGATTCAAAGATTCCAAGTTTTACGAGAATAAATGAACCAATTCGACAAGCAACTGAAGATTACATAAAGATATCATGTAAGTTCAGAGTTAACACATTTTATTCTCTTTTCTTGCAATATCAAAACATGGTCATGCTTGTTTTGTCTTTGATCCAGCTTTAAAGGCTTTTGTTGAAGACTTGCCAACGCACCACTTTACTGATTCTCCCCAAGATATGACACAGTTTGCTTCTCTTAAGCCAGCTGGCATAAACAAAGGAAGAAAACCACAAAATCCAACATCTCCGCCCACCGACCCTACATTATTTCTCCAACTAAAAGAGACACGACAACACATCCAACCAACACAACCGGTGACCAAACCTATAGGTATTAACTTAAACGCAAGTGACCAGTCAGCAGTAGACTCATATTCTAATGAAGTCCAGCTTAAAAACATCAAGGACCAAACTGAGACATTCCTGGATGTGGACAACATCACCGTTTCAACGTCAGTGGAAAATCATCACAATCAAAGCCAAATAATCAAACAATCCAAAGGAACCAAGTCATCTGTGACGAATAATACAGACCTCATTGAGTCAGTAAAGAAAAGCACTTCTCAAGCCCCTATGAGAACTACAGACAATAATGCTAGGTAAGGATTTATAATGTTATTACATAAAACATCACAATAAAAGATCCACAAAGGACTGCTGTCTGAGAAGAACTCAGTAGTTTTTACTGTAAAAAACGGCAGCTGTGGTTGCCAGAAAACCTCCGTAAAAATCAGTGGTGGCCTTAATGATTTGTTTTTTCTCGAGGGCGCTCGATGCGAAGTTCGTCACAACATGTATGTAGCCCATCATGTGTGTGGTTCCTTTTTCAAAATATGTGTTCTGCGCGTCAAGAGATCCTATGTGCATCACGTGTCTTGTCAAAATAAGTGCCTGCTGCAGTCTAAAGGGTTTATGATAAAAGAGACGCTCGCGTTTGCCAAATACTCGCATAATCTTATGCGTAATCAGAGATTACTTTTAAGTGAGTGTCTTGCATGTATTTTGTGAATGTGAGCGTCTCTTTTATCATAAACCGTTTTGACGCGTGTGCAGCAGGCACTTATTTTGACAAAACACGTGATGCACATGACGCAACAAATACATATTTTGAAAACGCAAGCAACTCACATGACACCTCGAACACTTATTTTGAATCAGCCCCCCCTCGGATGAGCAGTCACGAGTGGCCACGGGTAAAAATAGAGGAAACGTGAAAACAACTAGTTATTTCATGGTAATTTTTCATGGTAAAGTTCACAATTATTAACTGTTAATATACACCGATCAACCATAACATTATGACCACATGCCTAAAATTGTGTAGGTCCCCCTTTTGTCACCAAAACAGCCCTGACCGGTCAAGGCATGGACACCGCTAGACCTTTCTATCAGAACCAGCATTTACTTTTTCAGCAATTTCGGCTACAGTAGCTCATCTGTTGGATCAGATCACATGGGCCAGCCTATTTTACCGTAAAAGTTGAGATTTTCAATTCACATCTTTTACTTTCAAAAATTGCACATTTTACTTTATTTTACCGTAAATAAAAAATATATTTTGATATTACGGTTTTTAAATGTATATGTCAAGTTTTTTTAGAGTAAACCAATTAGCAGCTTTTTACCGTAGCATTTTTACTTGTTTTTGTTAAAATTACGAGAAAACCTTTTACAGTGTATGGTTCCATAAAAACCTTTAAAGGAATAGTCTACTCATTTTCAATATTAAAATATATTATTACCTTAACTAAGAATTGTTGATACATCCCTCTATCATGTGTGCGTGCACATAAGCGCTGGAGCGCGCTGCGACGCTTCGATAGCATTTAGCTTAGCCCCATTCATTCAATGGTACCATTTAAAGATAAAGTTAGAAGTGACCAAACACATCAACGTTTTTCCTATTTAAGACGAGTAGTTATACGAGCAAGTTTGGTGGTACAAAATAAAACGTAGCGCTTTTCTAAGCGGATTTAAAAGAGGAACTATATTTTATGGCGTAATAGCACTTTTGGGAGTACTTCGATTCGCCTGAAAAGTCCGCTCCCCTTCTCACTCTCATAATGGGAGAGGGAGGGTGTTACTGCGCCGAGTCGAAGTACTCCCAAAAGTGCTATTACGCCATAAAATATAGTTCCTCTTTTAAATCCGCTTAGAAAAGCGCTACGTTTTATTTTGTACCACCAAACTTGCTCGTATAACTACTCGTCTTAAATAGGAAAAACGTTGATGTGTTTGGTCACTTCTAACTTTATCTCTAAATGGTACCATTGAATGAATGGGGCTAAGCTAAATGCTATCGAAGCGTCGCAGCGTGCTCCAGCGCTTACGTGCACGCACACAGATGATAGAGGGATGTATCAACAATTCTTAGTTAAGGAAATAACATATTTTAATATTGAAAATGAGTAGACTATTCCTTTAACATTCATAAAACCTGTGTAGTGCATCTACAGTCAAAAAAGTTAAGAAATTATACTTTTAGGAAACTTTGACTGAAACAACCTGTAAAAAATGCTTTTAAGCATCATTTTTCAATAATTGCTGCAAGGCTTAGCAGGAATTTGTCATGATGTAGTGTCCTGTTTGTAATCTGTAATGGCTTGTTGAGTATTCAGTAATGGTTATAAAATCAAATGATCTTTTGTCTTCAGGGATAAGGTGAAACCACAGTCGTGGTTGCCTGTTATTGAAAAACATGACATTCCAATCGTAGTTGGAGTCGGCGTTTCCTTGGCTTTTATTTTCATCGCTATGGCCTTTTACTCGTTGGTTCAGAAAAATGACCCGGCGGGCGTACCAACATGTAGAGCAGGTAAGACTTTAAAAATATAAATTCATACAACTAAAGTGGATTACTCCATTTTTTTAAACAAAAATCCATATATCCAAAATGTTGATGTCTTTCTTTGTTCAGTCGAGAAGAAATTAATACTTTTGTGAAAAACATTCCAGGATTTTTTTCAATTTAATAGACTTTATTGGACCACAACAGTTTACAGTTTCAACACAGCTTCAAAGGGCTCTAAATGATCCCAAGCGAGGGATAAGGGTCTTATCTAGCAAAACGATTGTCATTTTTGGCAAGAAAATATATGCACTTTTAAAACACAACTTCTCGTCTCGCACCAGCCGTGTGACGCGCCAGTGCGACCTCGCATAATGCGTCATGACGTCAAAAGGTCACGCGTTACATATGTGAAACACACACTTGCGGACCATTCTAGACAATAAACTGACACAAAGACATTCATTAGTATAATTTCACATACAACAACGTGGGAACGGTCCTATTCCCGAACGGTACCTTAGCGGGTTTCTTAAGGTATACTTTCTTACGTATGACGTTACCAGGTGCTGTCCATGGCGATGGTGCTGAATAGGTTGATATCGACAATCAATTGTTCACTTCATGTAATAGGTACTTTGCTGCGTTATGAGAGAGCGGTGTTATTTATTAAAGAAACATTTCAGAAATAGTTCAAGTTACATTTATTAGGAATATCTGGTAAAAATATTTCAAATTGCAAACAACTAAATATAAACCTTGTATATTTTATTTTATATCAAACCCGTGCAAAACTCGCAACTTCATGTCCAAAAGTATAATGCATAAACTGCTCCAATGCATCCATTGCATCTTTTTTCAATAACTGCTTCAAGGCTTAGCAAAAATTTGTCCTCTTCCTCCACACTTGTAAACACTGGGGCGAAAGTTTGGCATACGTCATGCATGACCTTTCGACGTACTTACGCAATACACAAGGTCGCCCTGGTAAAGTACATCTTTTTTATTTTTATTGTAAAAAATTACAGTCGTTTTGCTAGATAAGACCTTTATGCCTCGTTTGGGATCGTTAAGAGCGCTTTGAAACTGCGTTGAAACGGCAATTTTAAGCTACGTTGAAACTATAAACTGTTGAGGTCCGATAAAGTCTATTTAATTGAGAAAAATCCTTGAATGTTTTCCTTAAAACTTAATCTAAGTGGAGTAAATTATTGAGATTTTTTTTAACAAAGTCCAATCTTTAAAAGTGTTTCTTCCTCATAGCTTTGAGGGGTCTTGGTGGGCCATGCAGACACGGGGAACGTCTTGCAATGGAAAGGACGTATGATAACAAGTTAGTGTAACTGACATCATAAGTGTTTTTATCTCTGAACAGAGGACATTTATACATTTTTTGCATTTATCAGAGCATTTGAGGATGACAACTTGGTGGCTGTTATTGAGCAAAGCCCAAACACGTCAGAGACCAGAGCGCATCCACCAGAAGCTAGCCCGTCCACCGTGGTGATCGATCCACCTTCCGGTGATGATCAAGATGGTGTCCAGTCTAGCCAAGATATGGCAGTTATTGTGGAGACACATCCAGAACCTAGAGAAGAGGACCAGGCAAGTAATATCTGACTATCTGATGTAGAACCTTAAAGGGACATTACACTTTTTTGAAAATGTGCTCACTTTCCAGCTTCCCTAGAGTTAAACATTAGATTTTTACCGTTTTGGAATCCATTCAGCTGATCTCCGGGTCTGGCGCTAGCACTATTAGCATAGCTTAGCACAATCCATTGAATCTGATTAGATCAGCATCATGCTAAAAAATAACCAAAGAGTTTCGATATTTTTCCTATTTAAAACTTGACTCTTCTGTAGTTACTCCTTGGTTACTGTCAACGGCAGGGGACTATTTTCGGGCAGTGCGTAATATCACTACGCCTGCTGCAGCCATGTTACATCAGCAAAGTCGAGTATAGTCCTAACCATATCTGCCTAGAAAATCGTAGCTTTTAATTTTCTGTCGGTCTTAGTACACAATGTAACTACAGAAGAGTCAAGTTTTAAACAGGAAAAATATTGAACTCTTTGGTTAATTTTTAGCGCGATGCTAATGATCTAATCAGATTCAATGGATTGTGCTAAGCTATGCTAATAGTGCTAGCGCCAGACCCGGAGATCAGCTGAATGGATTCCAAAATGGTAAGAATCAAATGTTTAGGGGAGCATATTTTCAAAAAAGTGGAGTGTCCCTTTAATAAAGAATGTAAAGTCACATCTTTAAAGGCTATAAAGGCAAAAGCAACAATGACTTTTTTAATGACTTTTCCTTAATTAGTTGGAGACTATATTTGAAGAGGGGAAGGCTACTCCCTCACCACATTCTGACATTCAGCTTCAGTGCATGGATGACTGGAGGAGCAGAGAGTTTGAAGCAGATCAGGACGTCCCATCGCCTCCTCCACCCAATCCACCGCCCGCCCAGGAGGAGGGTCTGCGTTCCTCCCTGACCCTCCAGACCAGCGAGCCCTGCTCGACTCCTGTACGTCACAGCATTAGCATCTCCCACGGGTTGTCTCCTCTCCTGCTGTCTCACTGCGTGTCACTGGGCACGACGTCTGTTGCCGTGGACGTTCGCTTTTACCCACCAGCCCCGCCAGCGGCTGATCATCCTCAGTGTCCTGCTTTCATACCCACAGGCCCGCATGTTAACACCAGATTGGAGCATGAATTAACTGCACCATCTACCAGTCACAGTAAATAGCAAAGTCTATAGGCATTTTTGGGCTATTGTCAATTAGTTGGTGCTAATGCTTTTTAAAAAATGTTAATAGTATTTTTTATAATATTCAGAGGCATCTTTATTTTTTGACCTTTAAAGGCAGAGTCCACGATGTTTGAAAGCCAATGTTGATATTTGAAATCACCCAAACAAACACGCCCCTACCCCAATAGAATCTGGACCTTTTGTTGATAGACCCGCCCCAAACATACGCAACCCGGCATTTGATTTGATTTGATTGGCTATAAGTGTGTTTTGGTAGTCGGCCCGTCTCCTTTTCCAAAGCTTTTTTTTAAACATCGTGGACTCCGCCTTTAAGTCATTCCAAACCTTTATAACTATATTATAACATTTATTTTGTGGTGATACTGTAGCCTGGGCACGCGACACATCACTTAATTAATATTCATGAGCTAAATAAATTTCCTATTGTGGCCCCGCTCCGATTTCATATGATTCCGTTTATTTTATTTATTATTGATTAAAAAGCCTCTGAATGATGATCTTCAAGTTCATAGACACATATTACTTTTATTTTTTTTGCTAATGCCAAGGAATGTATAATAGTTAATGTGTAAATACTGTATGCATTTTGAAAACTCAGATGCAAAAGTCACTAAACGCCTCCTAGTCAAAAATAACATAATGATATTAACCAAATGCTCTCTGCACGTATTATAAGTTTATCAAATACTTTAGCCTCAAATTCGCTTAATCCTGGCCTCAGGCCATTCTGAAATACCGGTCTGTTGGCAGAATCCATTAAAGTGGACATATCATGAAAATCTGACTTTTCCCATGTTTATGTGCTATAATTGGGTCTCCAGTGCTTCTATCAACCTAGAAAATGTGAAAAAAATCAACCCAGTAACTTAGTTTTGGTAAACCATTCTCAAAAAATAAGTAATTGAAATCTGGCTCCCCTTTTGATGTCAGAAGGGGATAATACCACCCCTTCATCTGCACTATCCAACCACGACACTGCCATTTAGTGCAGAGTTCAGCTCATTTGCATTTAAAAGGACACACCCAAAACGGCACACTTTTGGCAATTTTAACATGCTATAATAAATTGGTAAATATGGTATTTTTAACTAAAACTTCAGTATTTTACATCTTTAAAAAAGTCTTGTGAAATGTCCCCTTAAAGAGTCTGAAAAAAATTTACATTTACAGACGAATTTAGAGGGTTTTGCATCTGAGCTCCTCGTTCCTATACGTTAGATTTTGTGATTTTTTTTCGAAAGTTTATTAATTATAATGTGAGCAGAATTTAAACGGACTGATTTTGCTACAAAACTAGCCAAGATATAATATAAAATATCCCAGATGCAGGTGGTGGGATATTGGTTCTAACAGATGGTTCTATTGTGCACAACTCGACTGTTATTTCTACACGTGCCAAAGGTTAAAATTACCTGTAGCATTTAGTGATGTATTAATGTTAAACATGTAACCGAATATTCTGGAAGTAGTCCACTTCAACAGTTTTACTGTTTTTATACTGTAGAATTAACCAACTGTGTACATATCAAATAATTTATAATTTATTACTTGTTTATACCACGGGCCTGTTGAATGCTTTATTCTGATTGGTTGAAAAATGTTTCCCAGGTGTTGATACTGCATCGTGCCGCATAACCACCTTGGGTGTGCATTTTTTTCCGAATAATTCAACGGCCCGTTGTCAATTATTCCTTACTTATCCTATAGTTTATTACTTGTTTATTTTTATATCTATTACTATTCTTCATATAATTCTCTTAGTTATGGAATTCTATTGTGGACAGCAAAGACAGAATTTGATTGTGCAAGAAACATGTTTGTGTCTTGTGCATATGAAAATAAACGCTTTGAAACTTTTTCAAGCTTTTTCCCATTCACTTACGATATTATAATTTCATTTAATATTTCTTTAATAAACCAAACAACCACAAGAAAAACATAATTGTGGAATACAAAGCAACAGTGTTGGGGAAAGTTACTTTTAAAAGAAATGCATTACAATATTAAGTTACTCCCCAAATTGCTTTACCAGTTGCTTTTCATGGAAAGTAATGCTTGCGTTACTTTTAAAGCAACACTAAAGAGTTTTTGCTCTTTGCTCCTCCTACAGGTTGGAAGCGGAATTGTCCATTACCACTGTTGTAAATAATTTAGCCTACTGCAGCAAAGCTGGCTCTGATTGGATTGTACCTGCCGTAAAGCAAGTTTTTGTAGTTTTCACTCGAACTACAGGACACGACCCGACGGTTGGAAACTTCTTTAGTGAGGTTTTGGCCGATAGAGGGCTGCAAAGCGAATGTGAAAGTGCCGTTCACCCCGTTTCGAGTGGACGAACGACTGAAACTTTTTTGGAAACTTTATTTTAAGGTAAAAAAAACTCTTTGGTGTTGCTTTAAGGTACTTTTGCGTTACTTTTTATTACTTGGCTGAGGCTTGATCTCTTTCAGGCCTTGCAAGTGTTTTTATGATCGCAAAAATGTCAAGCTCTGGCCTGCCATCTCCGTTTCAGTACATTGTTTTATTTTTAAATTGAATTAATTAAACTGAAAAGTAACACGCATTACTTTTTAAAAAAAGTAACTCAAATATTAATGTGTACATTTATAAAGTAATGCCTTACTTTACTCGTAACTTCAGAAAAGTAATATTATTACATAATACACGTTCTTGTAACGCGTTACCCCCACTGCAAAGCAAACAAATTTGCTTTCTGTAATGGGCACACAAATATTAGGGGCTCTTTAAATTACAATGAGTAAAATAACAGATAGCACACTGATCCTTGCAAATGTTTTTTTATTCAAATAAAATGTTTCACTTAAAGAGCCCTTCAACTGTACGATTTAAACACTTCAAACGTTGGATAATGGTTTATATTTAACCCACCTGTAAAACTTACCATTTGCTTGTAAGGACAGTCACAAATATCACATTCATTCATGCAACCATTTATATTCACAGTGATTATCACATCAAGTGATATCTCAAAAAGATCTTTGTGACATTCAACATCAATCTGAATATTCTGGAAACAATCAACGTAAAGTAAAAAAAATAAATACACTCTTAAAAATAAAGGTGTTTTGAAATGCCATAAAAGTAAAATTTTTGACTGAAAGGACCTCTACAAGATGAAGCTTCATCTTCAAAAAAGGTTCTTTAGATAATATAAAAATGAAAGAAATGGTTCTTCTAACAATCATTTGTAAAAAAAAGAAAAGTTCTGTATGGAACGATGCTGTATAAACAAAAATGGTTGTTATATGGCATCAGGTTGCACCTTTATTTTTAAGATTGTATAATGAAATGTATACATACAGTAACACATTGCTTTATTATTAATAGTTGAAATATTCTAACATTACTAACATTCATTCTTTAGTCACCTCATTCTTCAGACAATTTCACTCAGTTAATAAAACTGAATTAAATCAACCATTAGTGGTGTTGTCAAACATACAGCCATGGAAAAAATGAAGATACCATTTAAATGCCCCCTTTAGTTTTTCTAGATTTACTATTTATAGGTATGTTTTAAGTAAAATTATCATTTTTGTTTCATTCTGTCAACTACCAACAACATTTTTGCCAAATTCTTAATAAAAATTATGTTTTTATTTGCATTTATTTACTGAAAATTGAAATAGGTAAAACTAGGTGAAAATATTTTGTTTTCTGATCTTCAATACTGCAGAGAAAACAAGTTCCAATTTATTTCTCAATAACGAAATGTTTGTCACATCTTGGGTCTTGTCATGCTTTCAGTCTTTTACATTTGCTGTTGGGTGACTTTATGTCACTCCCGAGGTTTGCTTTTGGACTAAAATGGTCACACTACATCTAGAAATGATGATTAAAGTCAAAACTGAAGTAGTCTCTTATTTTTTCCACGGCTGTATACGGACTACCGGCACATCCAGGAACTTAACGGTAAATTTCGTCACTGCCCCTTTTTGGGGAAAACAAACTAGACTTCTCATAGACTTCCATACAAAATAGCGGAAAAAAGCAACGTTCGTACACAGCCGGCAGGCGTAAATAACTTAAGAAATCACTCAGATTAAACATGTTGAGTAATTATCTGTCCCCCTGCCTGCCATAGAGCGCGAAAGATACATTAAAAACATTTTATTTGGTCAATATAAAAACATGTCCCTTTCATTCTCCCAGCGTCAAATTTGTGTAACAATGCTATCCAGTGATTGCTGGAAATATAGTTGTATGGCTGGACGGAAAAGTGCAATCAGTACTCTTAATATAAAGACATAATATACGAAGTAACTTTCAAATACGAAGTAAAATCATTTACTGTCATCCCTGTTGACTCGATGAGGTACGAGTTAATGTCCGGGTAAGACACCTCTGGCCAATAGGGAGCGTTGTTACACAAATTTGACGCTGTGAGAATGAAAGGGACATGTTTTTATATTGACCAAATTAAATGTGTTAATGTATCTTTCGTGCTCTATGGCAGGCAGGGTGGACAGATAATTACTCAACATGTTTAATCTGAGTGATTTTTTAAGTTATTTACGCCTGCCAGATGTGTACGAACGTTGCTTTTTTCCGCTATTTTGTATTGAAGTCAATGGGAAGTCTAGTTTGTTTTCCCCCAAAAGTGGGCGTGAACCTGTTCAGAGACATTCTATGACGTTGCGCCGGTTGTGCGTATATGGGAGAGCAGGGGAATTTCTAAAAAGCATTATTTATAAGTTTGATCAAACTTGAGAAAACGAATAGATTGTTCGATTGTGCTCTGATCTCTCTAAGTTCACGGTCTAAAAAATGCTACAACATAATACGTTGGGTCAAAAAGGAACAAACCCAGCCGTTGGGTTAATTGAACACAAAAAAGGTTTATATTTGTCCCCTTTTGACCCAGCGTTGGGTAGAAAATAACTCTTTTTTTTTTGAAGTGTATGAAAAGAGTCTAGACCTACAATCGTTGACTTACAGCAGTTGAAACAGTTTCATTGCTTCAGGCACATCGTGTGCTAAAGTTCACCATGAGATCTTCTCAGTTTCTCGTAGTCTGATTGAGGAATGCGGAAAGATACGTACGGGCACCATTTTGTATTGAGGCAAACTAGTTTCTTTAACGAGGCGGTGTTAACTATATCAAAACCCGTCTGACCCCCAAACGTACTGGGTTTCCAGTAATCAGGGGAGCAAATGGGATTTCCCATGAGGCCTTTTAAGGAAAACGGCGCTCCCATTTCCACCATGCTTTCGCCAAATATCGCGCCGGCTCGGGTCTTCTCCAGGAGGAGGCCTGGGTAGAATTCGACCGCATCAATGTCACCATAGAGCTCTTCAAGTTCTTTAGCCACCTTCTTATCACCTGTAAAACCATCAAACAATAACCCACCAGTCATGTGACCATCAGTACACCTAGCTGTACCACATACACTTACCTAAAGGATTATTAGGGACACCATATTAATACTGTCTTTGACCACCTTTCGCCTTCAGAACTGCCTTAATTCTACATGGCATTGATTCAACAAGGTGCTGAAAGCATTTTTTAGAAATGTTGGCCCATATTGATTGGATAGCATCTTGCAGTTGATGGAGATTTGTGGGATGCACATCCACGGGGGATAGAAGCTCCCGTTAAACCACATCCCAAAGATGCTCTATTGGGTTGAGATCTGGTGACTGTAGGGGCCATTTTAGTAGATTAAACTCATTGTCATGTTCAAGAAACCAATTTGAAATGATTTGAGCTTTGTCACATGGTGCATTATCCTGCTGGAAGTAGTCATCAGAGGATGGGTACATGGTGGTCATAAAGGGATGGACATGGTCAGAAACAATGCTCAGGTAGGCTGTGGCATTGAAACGATGCCCATTTGGCACTAAGGGGCCTAAAGTGTGCCAAGAAAACATCCCCCACACCATTACACCATTGCATTAATGAGAAATTGAACAGGTGTTCCTAATAATTCTTTAGGTGAGTGGACATATGCTAGTAATTTTTTTGCATGTACAGTAATGATTATATTGGGTTTTAAAAATATATGCTAATGCTAACGTAAAACTTATTTTATAGTATCAGCCTAAAATGAATGAAGATTTAAAACATTACCTGTTAATTCAGAAAAGGATGTGTATGGTCTCAGATTGAATCTCTTGCGGTACTCGTTGAAGGGCTGAAGCCGAAGTTCTCTTGACTCTACGATGACACCCTCCGCTACCTTTAATACCATTTTATTAATATTTTGTCCACCTCCAATCTGTTCCAACACAAACAGATTCATAATTAATTTTAAAAAAACCTTTACAAAACAGCTTGTTCCACTATTGTAAGAATTTTTGTCAAGACTTTTAATTTGTAATTGACATAAAAGTCAATTTTGTAGTCCTTGGCTGTGTCCGAAATAGCTTTCTACGGTATACCCTTCAATAGTGCACTGTTTGAGGGGAACGCCTTTTGTAGTGGTGTCCGAAATTATAGTGAACATTATCGAGTGCACTTATTCGGCTCTCCTGATTTTGCCAAGTGGTTGATGTCCTCAGGGCAACATTATGGTGACCCTGGAACAACATTTCAATCAACCAATCAGATTTCAGAAATAAGATTATAGTTTGTTTTAAATTTAAGCTTACAATCAAGATTAGCTGTTTCTAGACCATTGTTTTTTACTTATCATGTCCCTCTGATTTTAGGGTTTGGTTATGATTAGGGTTGGGGTTTGGGGTAGGTTTAGGTTTTATTTAGAAAAATGTTGTCCTTGGGTCAACACAATATGTTGCCCTGAGTACATCAACCACTTGGCAAAATCAGTTCGAGCCACTTATTCAATCCCAGTATGCACTACAATAATCACTGTACAACCAATGTACACTCAACGGCTAGCGTAACCCCTTCACTGTGAGGTAAACTCCAGCGTCTCGACACAAGATGGCGCACTGCGTGCTTAGTGTCCGAATTTCCCAAACTCTTGTAGGGAATAAGGCTATAGGGAGCTATCTCGAAAACAGCCCTTGTTTATGGTCACTATTTACTTTAAGTGAAAGTGCTTGTGGTTGGGTTTGGTTTATGTTGCTGAAGTATTTTTAGGGGATTGGCTAATGATGAACTCTGCGTTTGTTTGCATAAAAATCCAGTGCAGAGAGTCGCCCTTGAATTTCAAGCAATGTTGTTTCGAGATGACCTAATTTGAAAAGAATTAAACCATCACAGGCCAGCAGAAGGCAAAACACTTTTCCTACTACTGCACATAAATCTAAATACATTTCTGCAATACTTATGAGAGAAGATCTGCAGAACTTTCCTCTCAATAGCCAATCCTCTAAAGACCTTTACTAACCGTAACGGAAATATAATCCAAATGCGAGTCGTTCCAGCATTTTTCTCAACAGTGTTTCTAGAATTCGAACAGCTGCTAAAGTCATTACGTTCTTCCGCCAATCCAACATGGGTCATTACCTGTCCCGCAGGTTGGGTTGAGAAAGCCTCGACCAGCTTTTCCACTCCGAAGTGAGTAAGGATGGAGGTGTTGAACAGGAACTGAGGGTACTGAAACTCTTCTCCAGCGATGTGAAAGCTGTCGGGCATGAGCGGGTGCCAGTGGTACAGCTGGTTGAACTCGACAGCAATGCGGTTCTGATATTGAAATTGAGAAGTGAAGAGCAGCGTAGGGTCGAACTTCAACTTCAGCAGGTAACCACTCAGGTGCTGCACGTAATCTTCGATCACAATATGGATAGTCTCACCTGGAGTTAAAAAGCTTTATTTTACTACAGTCTGGTAGAGTGAGTAATATGTAATCTAAATAGTTTGAAGAACTCTCTCGTCATCATAGTCGGTTATATGCATAGTTTTACTAATTTCCCAGACAGCAGACGCCATTGGGCCGGATCCACACTTGAGCTGCTGGCTCCGGCCCAGAGTCTTCTGCTGTCTGGGTTTCATTATATCCAAATATTAACAGAGATCGATGTTTCTAAAAAAAACACAGGATCCAGTAAAATGTGTACCTATAATAATGAGTCTGGCTGTCTGAAAGAGCTGCTCATCTCCCCATGTTGGATGTTCTTTCTTCAGGATGTCACACACGCGGTTGTGCTCACGTAACCACAAGGTGGCGTACATGCTGAGACCGGGCAGCAGTCCATAAACTTCTTGACCTATGGCCAGCTGCTGGTCCAGCGGTACGGAGGGTGGGTAACTCATTTTCACTGGCACATCTGCCACTTTGGGGGGAAAAATCTCACCGTTTATTATCTAGAATTGAACCAAACAGAAAATGTGTTAAAACAAAAATAAGCAAAAAGATGAGTCAGCATAATCGCCACGTCACTCGTGGACGTGTTGCTGACTTTTTCACACAAGGGTGTGCGATATGACGATATTAGATTGTGACCGATTAAAATGTATCCACAATCTGATTTGGCAGAGAAACTGTTAAGATTGTATCATTTACAGGCCTGTGGCTTTATTACAGTACCTTCTACTGTACTACACAATACTAGTTTAACATCACATGGCCGCCTTTCAGCTGATATTACTGTATATGGCAGTGTAAATGTAAAATTAAATCTGGACACGTATTACATAAAAAAAGAAAGGAGATATGATCACCCATTTATGATGGTAAACCCCAGTTTGGGAAACCCTGCAATTTACCAATACAAATCCAACTGTTAACATTGACTTACTGTAATACATAACCGACTATGTTTATGTGAACCTTGTTTGTTTGTGTGTATTTGACAGTATTAGCACAATAAGATTTTGTACTCTTGCTGCATGTGTGACAGTCGACATCTGCACTCTGAAAATGTGAGTAAAAAAGTTCTCGCTTGAAAGTTTAAAAAATAAGTAAAAAAACCCTAAAAAGTTTGCAAGACTTTAAAACGCTAATATGACGTTCGTTATAACGAATTACTGCAATGACTACAAGAGATATACACTCACAGGCCACTTTATTAGGTACACCTGTCCAACTGTGCGTTAATGCAAATTTCTTATCAGCCAATCACATGGCAGCAACTCAATGCATTTAGGCATGTAGACATGGTCAAGACGATCTGCTGAAGTTCAAACCGAGCGTCAGAATGGGAAAGAAAGGTGATTTAAGTGACTTTGAAAGTGGCATGGTTGTTGGGTCTGAGTACTTCAGAAACTGCTGATCCACTGGGATTTTCACACACAACCATTTGAAGGGAACCATTTGAAAATATCCAGTGAGTGGCAGTTATGTGGGCGCAAATGCCTTGTTGATGCCAAAGGTCAGAGAAGAATGGCCAGCCTGGTTCGAGCTGATAGAAAGGCAACAGTAACACAACCGAGATATACAGAAGCGCATCTCTGAACGCACAACACGTCGAACCTTGAGGCGGATAGGCTACAGCAGCAGAAGACCACACCGGGTGCCACTCCTGACAGCTAAGAACAGTAAACTGAGGCTACAATTCCCACAGGCTCACCAAAATTGGACAATAAAACATTGGAAAAATGTTGCCTGGTCTGATGAGTCTTGATTTCTGCTGCGACATTCAGATGGTAGAGTCAGAATTTGGCGTCAACAACATGAAAGCATGGATCCATCCTGCCTTGTATCAACGGTTCAGGCTGGTGGTGGTGGTGTAATGGTGTGAGGGATATTTTCTTGGCACACTTTAGGCCCATTAGTACCAATTGAGCATCGTGTATTGTTTCTGACCATGTTCATCCCTTTATGACCACAGTGTACCCATCCTCTGATGGCTACTTCCAGCAGGAAAACACGCCATGTAATACAGCGCAAATCATCCCAGACTGGTTTCTTGAACATGACAATGAGTTCACTGTACTCAAATGGCCTCCACAGTCCCAGATCTCAACCCAATAGAGCATCTTTGGGATGTGGTGGAACGAGAGCTTCGTGCCCTGGATGTGCAGCCGACAAATCTGCAGCAGCTGCGTGATGCTATCATGTCAATATGGACCAAAATCTCTGAGGAATGTTTCCAGTACCTTGTTGAATCTGTGCCACGAAGGATTAAGGCAGTTCTGAAGGCAAAAGTGGGGGTCCAACCCGGTACTAGTAAGGTGTACCTAATAAAGTGGCCAGTGAGTGTATACATAACATACGCTGTTAAATAGAGCCACTGGCCTGCAAATTATACAGTCTAAAAATTTCTCTAAAAAAGCAAATTGCGGATATATTTTAATCGTTCACAATCTAATATCTTCATATCGCATACCCTTATTTGAAATAGTCAGCAACACATCCACAAGTGACTTGGAGATTATGCTGTAAGACTAAACAAGCAGAAAGTACAACATCACCGACAGTTAATACAAACCACATGTTTAAGCTAGAAAGACACCCACAATCAGGTGCTAGTAATATGAGGTAATATACACAGTGTCCAGAGTCTCTGAACACTGAAATGACTTGAGCAAAACTGATAAATGAGGTCACTGGAAATGTATAGTAATGTCTGGTCATTAGTTTTATTTAAAACTTAACTCATGAAGCATAAGACAGCAGTTGGGAATAAGGCAAGAGGCAAAAATAAGGAAAAAATAAATACAGTCACTGATAAAGTAAAGCACACATGTCTATTACAGATTACAAGTAATATAAATAAGAATGAGAAATTAAATCACATTGACATCGAGACTTGCTCAGCCTAGCACGGCTTACAATTCCACAGCATGCCTAATATCAAACCTCTGAACAAACAGTACCTGGTACTTCAATTTCCCATCTTTGTGAAGCCTGAGGTCTAGTTGGCGATCAAGACTGTCTCCATAAATGTGTCCAGCATCAACCTAGTTGTTAAAATGCAAATAAAAACACAATAGTGTACATTAGTGGCCAATAGGGATGTCCAACTTTGAACAATTGACATTTATTCAAATATTTTATTAAAGATGCATGCCAGATTTCGTATGCATGTTGCATTGGCTTTAAAAAGAATTTTAGAAAGACTTGGCAAACATTGCACACAACACACATGTGCATAGTTTATAAAGACACAGCCAAGGGCTACAAAATATTACCACAAATAGGAAGAACAAATATCAAATAAAATTGTAGTGAGTTTAGGTTTTTTGTTTTTCTTTGCATATTTGTATATTTGAATAAAACCCAGATTCCCTAATGCAAAATGGTTTGCACTGGGAAAAAAATGAATTTCTTACTTATTATTTTTTTTAGTCCTATTTAACTAAGAATTCTTAAATTGAGATACATTAACTTGATAAGCAAAGTGGCTTACGATTTTGAGTCTTGTTTACTGGAAAAAATATTTAAAAAAATCTGCAAATGGGGTAAGAAAAAGACACTTCCTTGAAATTCTACTTAAAACTTATTTAAGTAAACTCAACTTAAGTTTATTTTTCTTACCCCATTGGCAGATATTGTTACTTGTTTTAAGTATTAATCTCTTGATTTTCATCATTTATTTCTGTAAACAAGACTTAAAGGCGCTCTAAGCGAATCTGTGTGACGTTACTTTTTGTTGATGTTTGAACTGTTTTCCAACAAACGGCGCGTAGCTAACTCCTCTCCTTCCCCCTCCCTTCCCGGCTTTCATGAACGCGCCTAACCCCCACTCCCAAATCCTTCTTGTCGTTTATTGGCTGGAACACTTTGTTATCGTTTCTGGTTGTAGGTTTGGCCACTTTGTTTTTATTGCAGTTTGTGGAGCCTACGCTGTCTACAGAGATCGCGTTTTTTACAGTTTGATCAGCGGACAGGCAGCAAGCAGATAGTGAAGAGATGTTTGCTGTATGTAACAAAAAAATTTTATGGTCTAAAACGCGTTAATTCACTTAGATCACCTTTAACTCTTTCACCGCCATTGACGAGATATCTCGTCAATTAAGAGAAAACGCTTCCCCGCCAATGACGAGATTTTCCGTCTTTCCACAATACCACTATTATCCACAAGGTGGCGCCCTTCCGCAACTTTTTAAACCCGGAAGTATTGCCCTATGGCAAGCTGCTGCATGTCTGTGTCTGTTTTAAAGATCGCTCTGAATGGGATCTCTATGAAAAGTCCGTCACAAAAATGGAATTATCTCTGCTTTTTGCTCAAAATGTGGTGTTTTTGCAGAAACCTACCCATATTCAAAAGCTGATTACAAAAGATGAAAGAGTTAATATCATAAGCTACTTTGCTTATCAAGTAAATGTATCTCAGTTTAAAAATTCCTAGATATTTATACTGAAACCCCAGAAACATTACTAAGTAAGAAAACGTGCCTTTATTTTGTCCAAGAAATGCCTTATTTAATGTTTTGTCCATTTTTTACCACCTCACATTTTGAGGGTTTAATCAAATCCAAGGGGGCATTCAAACCAAAAATTTTACAAATTGTCCCCACCCAGACATCACTTTTAGCCACTACTGTACATATTTAAATACAGAAAGTTAATTCAAATTGTCTTTGTATCAAGCAGAAATTTTAAGAAGTGATTGTAGGTTATACCTAATAAAATATAAAAATATAATAAATATTTTTTTATTTATTAGAGATGCACCAATATATCAGCCTACATGGGCGGAGTTTGCGGCCTAATTAATGAAAGAAATATTCATATTTTATTTGTCTACAGGGGCGCTGCTAAGGATTTTGGGCCCCATGAAAAGAATCTTGACAGGGCCCCCAACACAGCTGAGACTTTTTTCATATTAATTTACATAAAATCCTGCGCTTTTATGGTATTTTGACTACCAATGGGGTGAGCAAATTTTTCTTGAATTTAGTTTTTAAGAAAAATGATCAAGATTTTTTTGCTTACTCCATTGGCAGATTTTTTTGCTTGTTTTATGCACAAAATCCCTTAAATGTAATATTTTTGGTCTAAAAACTAGACTTATTTTCTTGGGTCGTTTTGCTCATCATGAAAAAGCATCTTTATTTAAGAAATTTTAGAAATTTGTACTGAAAACAAGACAAAAATACTAAGACTTTTTTCTTGAAAATCATTTTTTGCAGGGTGGTAATTATCTTTAACACTAGAACGAACAAGGCGTCATTTTGACCGTTTGAAATTTGCATAGTCAATAACTTTGTCTAAATAAATCACGTGCATAAATAAACGTGCTTACTTGTCGAAAAATGCTACCGTAGAGACCTGTGGCCTCGTGGACAAAGCGTGCGCATTAGCACAGAAAAGTGCAGTAGGCTACGATCATTGTCACGGACGGGCGGTCCACTAACAATTTAGGCCTACTTAAAAACCCACCTTTTCTTGTGAAAAATTGGGTAACATAATGTCGACCCTTTGCCTCTTTCACTTCTTATTTTTTTCTCTTTACGTTTTTGACTTCCAGATTTTTGAGGCATTTTCACTTCCTTGTCAGTCAAGTTGATATTCTGCCGGCACTATAAGTGAAGTCAAGCTGTGTTGCCTGGATTATCAATTTGGGCGGACTGAACCATTTTATGACAATTAAGAGGGGGGAAAGGGGCCCACAGACGTTTGTGTTTCCTAAACAAATAAATTTTTTTGATACCAGGAACAGCAAATAGAATAATTTAAAGTTAGTAATTTTTACTATTAAATATTTTTTAGCACCACAATTTTGGGTTACTTACTCGTGGGCCCCGAGAATCATCATTGTTAACCCCCCCTTTACAGCACCCCTGTTTGTCTAATCTTAATATTTTAATGGGTAGACAGAGTAACTTAAAGCTAATGTCATTTGAATCTATTTAAAAACCATGAAGCTGCACTCTCTCACTAATCTCAAAGTACTGCAGTACCCTTGTTCAAAGGTTAGTCACACATGTGCAAGTCACAAGTCTCAAGTCTAAACCTTCAAGTCTCAAGCAAGTCCAAGTACATTTTTATGAGAATCAAGTCAAATCACTGCAATGTTAAACAGTCATTTTAATTGCAACAAAAAAGGGCAATATGCATTTCTACTAAAAAGGCGTCCACATACAGCTGAGTTGTTAATGACGTGATGCATTCATATAAAAGCAATAATAGAAGCCAAAGCTGCTAGTTTAACCCAATTTAGCAATAGACTAAAATATAAGGGCTTTATACACAGAGTTTTGGGTTAAAACAGTCCAGCATAGGTTAAATTACAACCCAACGGGCTGCATTTGTCCCTTTTCTTATTTAACTTTATTAAATACAATTTATTTGTTAAATATAACACTATTAATAGTTCAGTCAAAGCATTATGATCTTAACAAACGCTTTGTTTATTATATTAAGCAATGAAGGCAGAAAACAATGTTTTTGTCAGGAGTGGATGAAAGGATGACAGATGATGTTTATGACACAGCTTAAGTTATATGTCATTAGATTTTTAACAACTTTGCTGTTTGTTAACTGTAAATGAACACAGCTGCTATGTTGTTTTTAATGAATTGGATGTGTGGTTGACCCGATCCTAAAATCACTGCATTGGTTACCGGTACATTTTAGAATTGAGTTTAAAATTCTTGTATTTGTTTTTAAATCTATTCACAATCTGGCACCGACGTATTTGTCCGACCTTCTCCGTCCTCATAATCCCTCACGAAACTTGAGGTCTGGTGATCAGAGACTTCTGTTTGCCCCTAGGGCACGGTTAAAGAAAAGAGGAGATAGATCTTTTGCGGTTGCTGGGCCTAGGCTGTGGAACAGTCTCCCCATTTACATTAGAACAGCTCAATCTTTAAATGCTTTTAAATCCTCTCTTAAAACATATTTTTTCTCTTTAGCTTTTAACTCAATGTGATTGCTTGTTATTGAATTGCTTTATATTTCTGTTTTTCTTTTATTGCCTATATTGTTCAGCACTTTGGTCAGCCCTGGTTGCTGTGTTTAAATGTGCTATATAAATAAACACAAACTTGAAACTTGAAACTTGACCCCCATAGTATGTGCATCAGGATAGTACCACCTTCACCTCATTGAGATGATATCTCATCCATTATCAATTAAATTAAAAATAAATAAATATGCTACAAATCAAAATGAACAATCAACAAAATCATGAATAAACAGAGTTATGCAAAACAAGATCCACACATCAAAAATGCAAACAATATTGGGTTCATTTCCTGCATGTCCTTTACAGCATGACTAGGCTGCACACACCCTGTCCATGCTTAGTCATGCCTGTTAAAGGCAGAGCATCTGAATTAGAAAAATGCTAATGGTAGCCTATACTGAAATCATGATCCCACCCTCCATCCAAAGCCGTATCTGTTTGCATCTCGTGGTAAAGCAGTAAAGTTACCGATGTTAATTTGGGTTTTTGCTCTTTGCTGATCCAGACGGTTTTTGTTGTTGTTGTTTCAAAAAATGTATTTTGTTTTGTGGCTCCTGTGCAGGTTGTCGATTCAGCAGGAAAGTTTGCCATTCTCCCTCTTTTTACAGACGGGAGGTGAGCCCACGTGAACGCGCTGATGAAGTATGGTGTCTGCGTGAACAGGTTGCGCAGTGGCATATGCAAAACAGATAAGAGGCAAAAACTGCATGTGTCCAATTATTGCGTTCGGTCCGAGTTCAATGATTTGTTGAATCTTTTTTTGGTCCTACGCCTTTCACGGATGACATACAGTCTTGTTCAAAATAATAGCAGTACAATGTGACTAACCAGAATAATCAAGGTTTTTAGTATATTTTTTATTGCTACGTGGCAAACAAGTTACCAGTAGGTTCAGTAGATTCTCAGAAAACAAACAAGACCCAGCATTCATGATATGCACGCTCTTAAGGCTGTGCAATTGGGCAATTCGTTGAAAGGGGTGTGTTCAAAAAAATAGCAGTGTCTACCTTTGACTGTACAAACTCAAAACTATTTTGTACAAACATTTTTTTTCTAATATTTAGTTGTATGACCACAGTTTTTTAAAACTGCTTGACATCTGTGTGGCATGGAGTCAACCAACTTGTGGCACCTCTCAGCTGTTATTCCACTCCATGATTCTTTAACAACATTCCACAATTCATTCACATTTCTTGGTTTTGCTTCAGAAACAGCATTTTTGATATCACCCCACAAGTTCTCAGTTGGATTAAGGTCTGGAGATTGGGCTGGCCACTCCATAACATTAATTTTGTTGGTTTGGAACCAAGACTTTGCCCGTTTACTAGTGTGTTTTGGGTCATTGTCTTGTTGAAACAACCATTTCAAGGGCATGTCCTCTTCAGCATAGGGCAACATGACCTCTTCAAGTATTTTAACATATGCAAACTGATCCATGATCCCTGGTATGCGATAAATAGGCCCAACACCATAGTAGGAGAAACATGCCCATATCATGATGCTTGCACCTCCATGCTTCACTGCCTTCACTGTGTACTGTGGCTTGAATTCAGAGTTTGGGGGTCGCCCTTGGACCCAAAAAGAACAATTTTACTCTCATCAGTCCACAAAATGTTCCTCCATTTCTCTTTAGGCCAGTTGATGTGTTCTTTGGCAAATTGTAACCTCTTCTGCACATGCCTTTTTTTTAACAGAGGGACTTTGCGGGGGATTCTTGAAAATAGATTAGCTTCACACAGACGTCTTCTAACTGTCACAGTACTTACAGGTAACTCCAGACTGTCTTTGATCATCCTGGAGGTGATCATTGGCTGAGCCTTTGCCATTCTGGTTATTCTTCTATCCATTTTGATGGTTGTCTTCCGTTTTCTTCCACGTCTCTCTGGTTTTGCTCTCCATTTTAAGGCATTGGAGATCATTTTAGCTGAACAGCCTATCATTTTTTGCACCTCTTTATAGGTTTTCCCCTCTCCAATCAACTTTTTAATCAAAGTACGCTGTTCTTCTTGAACGACCCATTTTCCTCAGCTTTCAAATGCATGTTCAACAAGTGTTGGCTTCATCCTTAAATAGGGGCCACCTGATTCACACCTATTTCTTCACAAAATTGATGACCTCAGTGATTGAATGCCACACTGCTATTTTTTTGAACACACCCCTTTCAACTAATTCAACTAATTGCCCAATTGCACAGCCTTAAGAGCGTGCATATCATGAATGCTGGGTCTCATTTGTTTTCTGAGAATCTACTGAACCTAACTTGTTTGCCACGTAGCAATAAAAAAATATACTAAAAACCTTGATTATTCTGGTTAGTCACATTGTACTGCTATTATTTTGAACAAGACTGTATATTCATAAAAATACATTTAAAAAACTTAACATAGTAATTGCTTTCGGGATGTCAGGAGACTTTTAACCAGCATAACTAAAAATGTTTCTGGATCAAATCAGATACCCTGCCTTTAGATGGACACTCCACTTTTTTGAAAATATGCTAATTTTCCAGCCCCCCAAGAGTTAAACTTTTGATTCTTACCGTTTGGGAATCTATTCAGCCTTCATCTTTTAGCATAGCATAGCTTAGCATAATCCATTGAATCTGATTAGACCATTAGCATTGCCTCAAAAAATGACCAAAGAGTTTGGATATATTTTCCCTATTTAAACATGACTCTTCTGTAGTTACATCGTGTACTAAGACAGACGGAAAATTAAAAGTTGTGATTTTCTAGGCAGATATGGCTAGGAACTATACTCTCATTTTGGTGTAATAATAGGCACAATGCTAATGGTCTAATCAGATTCAATGGCTTGTGCTAAGCTATGCTAAAAGTGGTAGCCCCAGACACGGAGATCAGCTGAATGGATTTCAAACCGGTAAGAATCAAATGTTTAACTCTAGAGGAGCTGGAAAATGAGCATATTTTCAAAAAAAGTGGAGTGTCCCTTTGATGCTTATTAGTTAGTGCTCTGGCTCTACTTTCCTGCTGTGTCATGTAGGTAGGTTAAGCCATTGCGGTGCGTTCAAAAACATATATGTATTAAGAAAATAATGATTATTATTTTGAGTCATTTAACTCAAGTCTTAGTCATGTCTCAAGTCATGAATGTCAAGTCAAAGTCAAGTCGAGTCTTTTATTAAGACTTGTCAAGCAAGTCTTAAGTCATAAAATTTGCAACTTAACTCTTTCCCCACCATTGACAAGTTATCTCGTCAATTAAGAGGAAATATTTCCCTGCCAATAACGCTTACCTGACAAGTTTTAACCGTAATCTGTAATTACGCTATTATCCACTACATGGCGCTCTTATTAATTTATAAAAAAACTGAAGCAAAAACTAATCCAACAACATTTTAAACTCTGTGTATGTTTTGATCTTTGTTCTGAATTTGATTTCTAACAAAATTCCTTTACAAAAATGCAATTATTTCAGCTTTTTGTTCACAATTTGGTATTTTTGAAGAAACCTACCCATATTTGAGAGGTAATAAAAAGCACAAATAAAGATGGGATGAAACATAGGGTCTGTTCTTTAATTTGATACATTTCTATGTTTATATATTTACAGAAGAAAAGGCATGTGAAGCGGGCAACTTTTAAAAAAAAAGGCTGGCAAAGAATGAGTTAAGTCTGACTCGAGTTATATGAATTGACCCCCATCTCTGCCCTTGTTTGCAGGCGCCCCCATAGCACAAACACAAAACTCTGCTTATGTCAGCTACAATCAATAAATTTTGTATCATCACTAATATTTATGTATATTCAAATAATTATTTATATAACATTTCTAAATGTTTTCACTTGTTGATTATGTGGTACTAAGTGTAAATAAATGAGAAATAAAATGTTGAAATAACTATAACACCATAGCATATCTGAGTTTTGGCAATGGGAGGGAGTTTTACAGGTTATGTAACATGAGTAAAATGTTAAGTGGTTCAGCTTCCTGCTTACATGCAGTTTATCTTTAACGGACCTGCTGGCAAAGAGAAACATCTTATCACCTTTTTTTTAATATCACACTTAACTGATGTCAGGAAATGTCAAAATCCCCTTTCTTATCCACATATGTAGGGCGATAACACTTTTTTTTGATAAGTTGCAGATAACGTTGGTCATTTGAAAGACTCACCCCGTGACCCAGGCCTTTTGTAAACCCGAGACCCACTCGGTTGTGAGTCTTGAAGAACTGGTGCGTGAAGTGCTGAGCGAAGAAGGCAAACATCAGATTCGTTCCCTGAGGGTCCGGCCTGAAATTCCGTCTCAACATGAACCTTTCTGCAAGGAGTTTGGGGTCTGGAAGCTCCATTTTTCCTGAGAGCGAGAGAGACATGAGATGTTTTTACTACAGGCATCAGGAGACAAAGTTACTTCCTCTGAAAGTGTAAGAAACAGCCTATGAAAATACACATATAAAGTCATTTTTTGTGATTCACTGTTTCTACATAAAATGATCCTACATGATATAAAGAACATTCTGTGAAAATATAAACTTGATATCTTTATGTAAGGTCAAAGAAAAATGTCAAAGATTGAAATCAAATCAAACTCATTAGATTATGAGACGTTTAAAGGGGACATTTCACAAGACTTTTTAATATGTAAAATAAATATTTAGTGTCCAAGAGTACGTATGTAGCTCAAAATACCATATAGATAATTTATTACAGCATGTTAAAATTGCCACTTTGTAGGTGTGAGCAAAATGTGCCATTTTTGGGTGTGTCCTTTAAAATGCAAATGAGCTGATCTCTATACTAAATGGCAGTGTTGTGGTTGTATAGTGCAGATTAAGTGGCGCTATTATCCCTTTCTGACATCACAAGGGGAGCCTGATTTCAATTACCTAATTTTTCACATGCTTGCAGAGAATGCTTTACCAAAACTAAGTTACTGGGTTGTTCTTTTACACATTTTCTAGGTTAACAGAAGCACCAGAGACCCAGTTATAGCACTCAAACATGGAAAAAGTCAGATTTTCATGATATGTGCGCTTTAAGATAGACTTTACAGACAGGGTCACACTTTCAACTTATTTAAGGGTTATATTGAAGAAAGAGGCTTGCACTAATAATCATAGTGTCTTACCTTTCGTTCCCATAGGTTTAGGGCAGTCTTGAGGAACTGGAGGCAGAATTCTTGTGTAGTAGGTGATGTTGGAATACGCTTCCCAGTTCAGGTAGTCATATTTGGAATTGTATGTCGGGGGGCTTGGAATTAAATTGGCTCTTACTGTGATGGGAGAGTATATAAAAAATGCATGAAATATACTGGCTAAGCTCTTTCAGTTTATTACATTTATGCATTTGGCAGATGCTTAGATCCAAAGCCATTTACAATGCATTGAAGCTGTACATTATTACTCATGACCTACTGTATACACAGTGCCTTATAAATTGATCATTGTTTTTTTTACCCTGATATTAAAAAAAAACAAACTTGCATATTACTTCTCTGTCTACGGTTATGGTTACAGGAAGGAAGATGACTGGGCCACAGGATTAAGAAATGACCTCAAGTTGAAACCTGTACTAGTACCATTGGTGCCTGTAACACTGATAAGATTCAGTTCACGCTGTCGATCCTGGAAACAATATCTCAGGACATTCAGTTCATTCATTGGCTCGCACAGGAGAATCATTTGCCCGAAGGCAGTGTCCCATATGAGGAATTCGGGGCCTCTTGTTGAGTGCACAAGGGTTGCCGTGGTGACACACAGCTGGGCTTATTGGAATGAGTGCAAGCTTAAACACACAAATTATTGCAGGAGATGAGCCTGGCCCTCCTTGACCCCAGTGCATTTAAATTATAGATAACATAACCCATTTTCTAGTCTATGAAGAACTGCAATACAGAGTATGCCAACTGTAAAATGGGAGGAAGTGATAAAAAGAGGCGGTAATTTAAAAATGAGGCCTCTCAAAACACAGCAACGGCTGAAAAAATACAAGAAGAATGCTGAGTTTAGATAAACTTCTGTTACAGGAAAGAAAAAAATCCAAGCATGACCAATGGTAACCAAGCATGACAAAATACATTCAGGGCGCCATTAAACCTTGTGGAGATTCTGTGGACCATAGCATCAAGCAGCTAAATTGCATCTTTTCAATGTAAGAAATCAGCAAAAATTTGTTTGTGCTAAAAATCGACATGTTAAGCAGAAGTTCGGTCTACACTACATATGTGTGTGGTCTGTTGGTGATAGTGAATAGTACAATCCACTCCAAAAGATTTACTGTCTGTCTGGGAACCTACCCTCCCAATTGTCTGGAAGCAGATGTTTAAACAAATGATTAAAATGTCGGTGCGCTGATGTAACACTGATGTTTGCAGCTTGAAAGTAAACGCTTTCTCTTCTCCAAATATGAAGGTGGTCTTGAAGATAAATAATGCATTTTATCCAAAACAACTTATAGTGTATATATAAAGACAAAAGAGTATCTATTTGAGCTTACTTTGGGAATCAAAAACTTAAAAGGTCACCTTCTTCCTGATCCCATTTTTCTTACTTTAGTTAGTGTGTAATATTGCTGTAAAAGCATACATAATACCTGCAAAATGATAAAGCTCAAAGTTCACTACCAGGCGATATATTTTCTTTATCAGAATTCGCCTTTCAAAGCCTACAGTGAACGGCCGGTTTGGACTACAGCCCTCTACTTCCCGGTTGAATGACATCAAAGTAAGAGTCTTGACTAAACTCCGCCCACAGGACTCACACGGCTCTGGCTAAGCTAAGCTGCTGTCGAATCGCAACACCCTAAACAAACTAACTTGTTGCGTATTTCTGAAGGAGGGACTTCATAGAACAAGGAAGACATCAGCCCATTTATAGGACAGTGAAAACACTGCTATCCACCTTTTTCTAGAACGCGGAAGTAAGTGATGTGACGTATTTCCTTTCCTGTGCGAGATTTCCGGTTCAATAGCCAGCCGGTAGAAAACAGTGTAGTGGGAGCACGCATAAAACATGATTTAAACAGTTAATCTTTACTACACCTGCCATGTATGAACCAGTGTGAGGATGAAATTAAGAAGTGGCTTGATATATGAAGATATATTCAATCATTTTGTGTTGTTGATCGGAGGTGACGGGTCTTCAATGCGCAAATATAAAAGCACAGAGACATACCAGTATCTTTACAATGGGAAATTCAGTCGAGTGTTTGTACATGGAATTTACCAAGACTTTGTGTTTTTAACTTTTCAGGGGCTAGTTTAAAATATCACAACTTTCCCTTTGGTGTGAGTTTTTTTAAACGACAATTTTTAATGGACTTGTTTATGGTGACACGTTGAGCTTCACGCGGTCCGACACAGTCAGCAGTATCTTTCTCATTCAACACATTGTAAGTTATTTAAACAAACCATAATAAACATATTAAACTACTACATGTATTGAGTATTGTTTTTGTTTTATGAAAATATTATTACATCGCTTCTTACGCACTAGGTGGAGACATGGGCTTATGAAACTATTTGCTTACTTTTTAAAGTATTTGCTTTTTCATGTAAAATATAACGCTCAAGCACATTACGAACTATTATAAACATTAACTAAGCAGATTATGTCGTATATATTCTGTACTGTAATCGCATTTTTGTAATAATATATAGTAGCAGAATAAATAAATCAGCATATTTTTATCAGCATAATATTAGTTGTTTTTAAACAATTATTGTATTTATTGGCAGTTTCTATGAAAGGTTTTACTGAATGGATTTGTAAATACAGATCATGAGTGCATGTGCGCCACATACACATTCAGTACTTACACATGTATTATGGTCAAAACAAATGTTTTGTAGAGATCTACTGCATTTGTATTAGCTATTATGGAAACCCCTAACTGCACAAATTATGTTGGTTTTCCTGGATTTCATAATAAACATTAAACAGCCAGTCAAACAGCACACTTGTGTCTTTCGCAATAGACTATTAGCTTTATTGGCTCACCGGAAGTCATAAACAAGAAGCGCGAAGATGGCGGCGCCCACATTTACGTCAAAAAACAGGTGGATAGAGATAAGTATGTTATTTTTATACATGAAACATGAACACATGTTATATTGCTCACTGTAAACACAATCAAAGCTTCAAAAACACAGAAAGAACGGGACCTTTAAACTAAGTTAACTCAAAAAATGTAAAGGTGCAGTGTGTAGATTTAAGCGGCAACTAGTGGTGAGGTTGGGAATTGCAACCAACGGCTCAGTCCACCGCTCACCCCTCCCTTTCGAAGCACATAGTGAAGCTACGGTAGCCACCACAGGACGAACTGTCATTGTCTGAGACAACATAGTGATGAAATGCGCTTGTCCATTCAGCAGTTTGTCCATTCAGTGCTACTGTAGAAACATGACTAGGGAGACCTGCAGTGTATGTAGATGAAAATGGCTCATTCTAAGTAATAAAAACATTAAATTTCATTTTGCAGGGTGTTTATACAACACTTAAACTACAGTTATGTATATTATTCTGCATTTCTGTCAAGAGATCCTTTACACACTGCACCTTTAAGTTGATAAACACCTTATAAACAGAACTTCAAAAAACTTGAAGAGTACATCGTTTATCATCATTTTTTTGTCATGATTAATAATGAATCAGCATCATCTGTATTAAAGAGAAAAGAATCACTTCAAAGTGAATAAAACCTAAATAAGACCTCTCATTATGACATCATTAAGGTGTGGACCTGTGAGAAGATTGTAGGTGTGTGCATTTTGGGACAGGGCCCTATACATGTTTTTAGTTTAATTGGAGTGAATGCCATAAAACTCATTATAAGGACCAAAAGTTTCCTAAGCTTGAACCCAAAACCTTTGTGCTGATAACACAATGCTCTACCAGCTGAACTAAAGGAAATGACTTATATTATGTTTGCATAAGTTAACAATGTTAAGGGAACAGTGTAATAATGGCCAAATCAAAGCTTGGGCATTATATTCATTCATGCAAAACTCATCAGTCAAACTTATTAACCAGCTAGTTAGTTGCTCCATTATCCTAAAGCCTGACTCATCCCTTGACTCATCCCTTGCTTCCAGGGATAAAAAACAACCTTTTATCTACTGTATACACATTGTACAAAGCATACATTGTAAAACTATGGGGATAAATTAAACACGCAAGACCCATACCAGACATAACAAGGCGAGACAGAACAGAAAACAGATCAACATTTACATGTAGTGCCATGTCCCAACATTCAGAAGCTGTAGACTTCATAAGCAAACTGTTATGATCTCACATAAACATCTAGAGTCAGAACTTACTTGTAAGAACTTTACGCATGAGCCAATCCCTAAAAGGCGTCCCGTTGAGGATGTCCCAGAGCCATTGAAAATGTGTGAGGAAGTAGTGGATGGCATTAGGACTGGGCTTTAGAAGATGATAGACTCTTGACCAGAACTCGGCTACAGAGGACGGATGTGAAAATGATAAAGAAAGAGTTCACATTAGATGTAGATTAGCTTAGCAATAATAAAGCAGATCAAATTTAATTTTACAGGGGGTGGACAAATAATATGACCACACCCATTGTTATGGTGGTTAAAGGAGCGGTGAATCAAATACTCAATTTTAACTTGATAATTTGTTATATAAGAAGTCATCATACTTAAATGAACATCCTGCAAGTTTCAGAACTGAAAACGTCCGTGCTACTGAAATATAACAGTTTTTGGCACCAAGCCAGTATTACGAAAGAGTGAGGAATTCAGAGAACTATGATGTCAGAGTAGAATTGAAGCACCTCCCCAGACCCAAATACAATGACCTCTTTTGTAGCCCCGCCCACAGCTTCGCCTGACACACGTGTGTCTCAACAATCAGTAAACATGTCTTTAAAGATTGCCAAATGTAACCAAAATTACTTTTAAATAATTTTTTTCTGAGAGACTTTAATTTTGACGCAGTGATCTGTTATGATAGAGTAACCATAGTAACGGAGTTTTCGGTTGTGGAAGAACCGTCTATGGGAAGAACACAGACGCTGGATAACGGAGGCTCAGAACATAACTTAAGGAATGCGTGGCTAAAGTTAGTTCCAGCTCGCGTGGGGATTGTTGGTTTACTTTGTGTACCGCGGATTCATTTGTAAAGAAGTCGACGCTGGATTTACAGAGAGACTGTGATTAAAAGCACCACTAATATTGGATCTGACAAAAATGACACAGCAGTATACACAGTAAGTAAAACATTTTACTTTATTTAAGTAAACGTATGTTTTACTGTTTTAATTTACTAAAAACATTAAACGATTAATAAAGGTACAACACTTAACAAAACAATTGTAATTTAACGGTAGAAATATACAAAGTTAGTGATAAGGAAGGACTTAAAATCCGCAATTTAAATTCTGATGCCTGCTTACTGTGTTGTATACAGTATTTTAGGCAAGTTGCGTTTGAAAGGTCCAACACTCAACAAAGCTTTTTTAACTGTGGTATGTAACGTACGTGTAGTTAAGAGCAACCTCACAAGCACAATAGAAATATACAAAGTTATTGATAAGGATTAATCAGCCCCAGTTTAGCTTCTGATGCGCGCTTACTGTGTTGTATACGGTAATTTAGTCACGTCGAGTTTAAAGTTTTGTTTCTACTTTACTATACGTATTGTCATTTATGTGTATCATCTTTAGCACCAAGAATCTTTTATGGCTCAAACATATACAGTTGAAAGAAAAAGTATGTGAACCCTTTGGGCTTACTTGGATTTCTTCATAAATTGGTCATAAAATGTGATCTAAGTCACAACAATAGAGAAACACAGTCTGCTTAAAATAATACCGCACAAACATTATACGTTTTCATGTTTTTATTGAACACAACATGTACACATTCATAGTGCAGGGTGGAAAAAGTATGTGAATCTTTGGGTTTAATAACTGGTTGACCCTCATTTGGCAGCAATAACCTCAACCAAACGTTTCCTATAGTTGCAGATCAGACCTTCACATCAGTCAGGAGAAATTTTGGACCATTCCTCTTTACAAAAGTGTTTCAGTTCAGCAATATTCTTGGGATGTCTGGTGTGAATCGCTCTCTTGAGGTCATGCCACAGCATCTCAATCGGGTTGAGGTCAGGATTGGGCCACTCCAGAAGGCGTATTTTCTTCTGTTGAAGCCATTCTGTTGTTGATTTACTTCTATGCTTTGGATCATTGTCCTGTTGCATCGTCCATCCTCTGTTAAGCTTCAGTTGGCGGACAGATGGTCTTAAGTTTTCCTGCAAAATGTCTTGATAAACTTTGGAATTAATTTTTCCATCGATGACAGAAATCCGTCCAGGGCCTGAGGCAGCAAAGCAGCCCCAAACCATGATGCCCCCTCCACCATATTTCACAGTTGGGATGAGGTTTTGATGTTGGTGTGCTGTGCCTTTTGTTCTCCACACATAGCGTTGTGTGTTCTTTCCAAACAACTTAATTTTGGTTTCATCTGCCCACAGAATGTTTTGCCAGTAGTGCTGTGGAACATCCAGGTGCTCTTTTGCAAACTTCAAACGTGCTGCAATGTTTTTTTTGGAGAGCAGTGGCTTCCTCCGTGGTGTCCTCCCATGAAATCCATTCTTGTTTAATGTTTTCCTTATTGTAGATTTGTCAACAAAAATGTAAGCATGTGCCAGAGATTTCTGTAAGTCTTTAGCTGACACTCTAGGATTCTTCTTCACCTCATTGAGCATTCTGTGCTGTGCTCTTGCAGTCATCTTTTTGCAGGACGACCACGCCTAGGGAGTGTAGCAACAGTGCTGAACTTTCTCCATTTGTAGACAATCTGTCTTACCGCGGACACATGGACATCAAGGCTTTTAGATATACTTTTGTAGCCCTTTCCAGCTTTATGTAAGTCAACAATTCTTGATCGTAGGTCTTCTGAGAGCTCTTTTGTGCGAGGCATGGTTCACATCAGACAATGCTTCTTCAGAACAGCAAACTCAGACTGGTGTGTGTTTTTTATTGGACAGGGCAGTTTTATTCAACACATCCAATCTCATCACATTGATTGGACCCCAGGTTGGCTGACTCCTGATTCCAATTAGCTCTTGGAGAAGTCATTAGCCAAGGGTTTTACATACTTTTTCCACCCTGCACTATGAATGTTTACATGTTGTGTTCAATAAAAACATGAAAACGTATAATGTTTGTGCGGTATTAGTTTAAGCAGACTGTGTTTCTCTATTGTTGTGACTTAGATGAAGATCAGAACACATTTTATGACCAATTTATGAAGAAATCCAAGTTAGCCCAAAGGGTTCACATACTTTTTCTTTCAACTGTATTTGTTCGGCTGCTATTTTTACACATTAATGTTTTTAAAACATTTCCCCACATGTAATGACGGGTAATGAAGCGTCCAATCATAGCAGTGGGTGTTTACGTCCAGGTCTTCAATGCGGCCCGCCCCTTCAAACGAACCATTTCTCCAGACAGCCACTAATCCATGTTGATCTTTTTGAATGTAAAAACCACGCGAACGTCATAAGTAGACCTCAGACAACAGTATAAAACAATAAAATCGACAAATTCACCGCCCCATTAATAGTATTTGGTAGGCTGTTGTGAAAAACAAACATTGCGGTTATCTTTTGTTACTTAACTGTATTGTCTAGGTGACATGCCAAGGTTTTCAACAAGCTATGCCAGAATACGTTTTGTTTAGCAGTGTTAGTACAAGCAACCGGTGTAATAAGTTACCACCAAAGGGGACAAATTTAATGGTAGGAGCTCATTTAGCATCTGCAACCTTAACAGCTTAACTATTGGTGTGTCAAGATGAATGCTACAGTATTCCACTATTTATTTAAAAGTTGTATGAATCTATTGCGAGCAGGTCTGCAGCTGTAAAGGCAAACCGTATACATTAAAGGGCATATATTGTGCACATTTTTACAGGATGTCTCATGTGTGCGTAGAATGTGCCTGAGAAGTTTCAGCTCAAAATACCCCACGGATCATTTGTTATAGCATGCCCAAAATGTCCCTATTTGGGTAAGAGCAATAAAAGCTTTCAAATAAAAGTATTCAAGTCTGTACCTTTAAGTGCAAATGAGCTACAGCTCCTCACTCCCTTACAAACAAGCAGTGAGTGCTTTTTTAAAACTAGATCTGACTGCTGTGAATATAGTCTGAGACAATAGCATATTTCGCATTCGCCCCACACATGCTAACAAGCACATTTAGAAATGTCTTTGGGTCAAATTAACCAGTCAGTCTGTGGCTGTGGGTGGGACTTTATCAGTGTGACATCACATTAACAAGAGAATCAAAACAGCATGTCTAATAAGAATGCTTTGGGTTAATATTTTCCTTGTAGGGTTGTTGTGTTCACACACTGCCAACACACATTTATGTCCATGTAAAAGTGGATTTTGAATAATATGGACCCTTTAAATAGATATCAGCTATTTCCCTGGTGTTTAAATTATTTTCTTCACCCCCAGTGATGTAAAATCCGCTTCCACAATACAATTGTTTCCATAACACAAGCTCATTTATCCTACTGCCCTGCAACAGTGGACATGTTCAGACGTTTTATTGTGCTTGGTCATCCGTGCCAAATAGTTAAGAGAGAGAGAGAGAGAGAGAGAGAGAGAGAGAGAGAGAGAGAGAGAGAGAGAGAGAGAGAGAGAGAGAGAGAGAGAGAGAGAGAGAGAGAGATAAAGAAAGGGGAGTTGTGGGAAAGTAAAAATTATTGCTTTGCCTTTGTTTCTGACAGCAATAAGCTGTCACAGATGTTATACCAGGGGTCTCAAACTGGCTCGGGGCCTTTTCTGAGATTGATATTTCGTCTGGAAAGCTATATTAGCCTTCAAAAAACACAATATTTCTGTAAATGTACTGTTTAAATTATATTTTTTTACGTATAATAATACTTATTTATATATAATTAAAAATGTATGAATTTGCTATTATAATAATATTTGGAAAATATTAATAATAAGTGAAAGTAATCCTAAAACTTATGGATGTGTAGTCAATGTTACATAATATGTGGAAAAATATTAATAATAAGAGAAAGTGATCCTAAAACTTTTGAATGGGTAGTCAAAGTTACAGCTAGTTGGACAGAACAAATTAATATTACTGCTAATATTACATCATCATATACACTCACCTAAAGGATTATTAGGAACACCTGTTCAATTTCTCATTAATGCAATCTAATCAACCAATCACATGGCAGTTCCTTCTGCTCAGTCACTGGGATTTTCACGCACAACCATTTCTAGGGTTTAAAAAGAAAGGTTTGAAAAGGTAAAAACACCCAGTATGCGACAGTCCTGTGGGCGAAAATGCCTTGTTGATGCTAGAGGTCAGAGGACAATGGGCCGACTGATAGAAGAGCAACTTTGACTGAAATAACCACTCGTTACAACCAAGGTATGCAGCAAAGCATTTGTGAAGCCACAACACGCACAACCTTTGGTGTCTTGAACATGACAATGAGTTCACTGTACTAAAATGGCCCCCACAGTCACCAGATCTCAACCAAATAGAGCATCTTTGGGATGTGGTGGAACGGGAGCTTCGTGCCCTGGATGTGCATTACACAAATCTCCATCAACTGCAAGATGCTATCCTATCAATATGGGCCAACACTTCTAAAGAATGCTTTCAGCACCTTGTTGAATCAATGCCACATAGAAATATAGCTGTAGACAGCGATACGGGGCCAAGCAACAATGGTCCTGCAACACGCAACGAAGCTGAAAGGACATGCAATTGAAGAATGCAATGTAGCAGATACGTATGGGAACTATCAGCACACAGGACTCAGAGATGAGAATGAACATAATGAAAAAATAAAAATTTTGAAGTATAATATTTTATTGCATGCTGAAAGAAGGACCGATTAGTCCAATGCTGACCTAGAAAACAATTGAACCACCAAAGCATCATACATGTTACACATGAGACTTAAACCAAAAGAGCACAAACGAAATAATACCTGTAAAAATAATAAAGTAAAATACAAATAATGAATTGAAGCTTTTGACTCTAAAGTAAGAGACTTCAATTTCTGCCCTAGCCAGGACTTGAACCCATGATCTCCAGGTTTCATGCCTGTCACTCATCTGGTTGAGCTACAGGGGAGACATACATACAGACAGCTGCTTAAGCTAGATTGCTGTAGTGACAATGTGTATGTTCAAGTTTGGAGAGATTTTTCTCAAGAACAGAATATTTTTTTAAATCCCCTGTAGGTAGTCAAACCTGTTCAAACATTTAACTCTACATGATATATCATTTGTATGAACCATACTAATTGCTGCCCTACGCTGGATTTGAACCCGCAACCTCTGGATTTCATGCCCATCACGCATTTGGTTGAGCTACTGGGAAGGCATAGATTACCCCATCAAATATTCTCCATAGAAGTTTAGTTGATTAAATGGTTTAAAAGTTATTCCTATTGACAAATGTATTACTTTTGAACAAAGATAAATATCAAAATTCTGTTTGGTCATTTCTATGTGGCTTGGTCCAAAGATAATCTGAGCCAAATTGTGTAACAATTCAACAAACACTGCAAAAGTAGTAGCAAAAAAACTGAATACTGTACTTTTCAAAATGGCCGCTACTGCATTTTTGAACCGGTGATGATGCTTGGCCAACAAATTGCAAGCCGTGCAGAACATGGAAAACAGACTGGTTGAGAATAAAAGGTGAGAATAAACTCAAAACAAATATAAATAGAAAAACATAACACATGCATCAGACGGGATTCGAACCCTTAACCTCTGAGTTTTGATGCATGCGATTTAATAGACTGAGCTACACATGCAGTGTAGCTAGCCAAGGTTTTCAGAGCTGCAAGCAATCAAATGGAGGAAGGAAGGTGCAGACATGACATTGCAGAGCAGAAATAACAAAATTACAATTTATATGAGAATCAGATAGTTTAAGTGAGAAGAGTTAAAGTTTAAGTCAAGAAAAACATGTTGTATAGGAATGCACAACATGTTATAATGCAGTCATAATAATTTAATATGACGAAGAGACAATGTCACAGGGACAGTCAACTTTGGACAGGTATTTCTCGGGAATGGCAGAGAATATAAAAAATGTGTTTGGTCATTTCTGTGCGGATTGCTCCAAAGTTTATGTGAGCAGAGCCTGACATAAAATAGACTTAATTTGCAAAAGTAGTAGCGAAAAAACTACTTCACATATGCTATGAAATAAGATATGAACAGAATGTTGAAAACTGACAAATGAGATATCGTTGCAATCGACATAAACCAGTGAATAAAAATTCACAAAGAAAATGAATATCAGACAAAGTTTTCAGAAGTTATGGGCTGTTTTATATAGTTTATAAACCCTAGGTGGCGCTGTCTTCAGATTTCCCAAGTACCTTCAGGACATCATACCGGATGCTTCCTACCGATTTTTGTGCCGATACATTATATAGAATAATAGTTATCCCAATTTAAAACAAAATTCAAAATAGTGGACAGGCGGTTTGGTCATTTCCGGCATAATATATATCGACAGATTGGTTATGAGCCAAGGAATCCATAGACACTAAGATCATAATTTTCTATCAAACATTTCAATAGTTATGGGCAAAAATGGCCATTTTTCATATCTCATGACCCATAGGTGGCGCTGTCCTCAAATTTGGCATGGTACCCCAGTTCATGGTCCTTATGAAGGGTACCAAGTTTCATTTCAATTGATCAAAGAATGACAGAGATAATGACTCAGAACGAATTTTGGGTTGACATCGATAAATGTACGCAATTATTTCTTTTGAACAAAGATAAATATCAAAATTCTGTTTGGTCATTTCTATGTGGCTCGGTCCAAAGATAATCTGAGCCAAATTGTGTAACAATTCAACAAACACTGCAAAAGTAGTAGCAAAAAAACTGATTACTGTACTTTTCAAAATGGCCGCTACTGCATTTTTGAACTGGTGATGATGCTTGGCCACCAAATTGCAAGCCGTGCAGAACATGGAAAACAGACTGGTTGAGAATAATAGGTGAAAATAAACTCAAAACAACAAATATTAATAGAAAAACATAACACATGCATCAGACGGGATTCGAACCCTTAACCTCTGAGTTTTGATGCATGCGATTTAATAGACTGAGCTACACAGGCAGTGTAGCTAGCCAAGGTTTTCAGAGCTGCAAGCATTCAAATGGAGGAAGGAAGGTGCAGACATGACATTGCAGAGCAGAAATAACAAAATTACAATTTATATGAGAATCAGATAGTTTAAGTGAGAAGAGTTAAAGTTTAAGTCAAGAAAAACATGTTGTATAGGAATGCACAACATGTTATAATGCAGTCATAATAATTTAATATGACGAAGAGACAATGTCACAGGGACAGTCAACTTTGGACAGGTATTTCTCGGGAATGGCAGAGAATATAAAAAATGTGTTTGGTCATTTCTGTGCGGATTGCTCCAAAGTTTATGTGAGCAGAGCCTGGCATAAAATAGACTTAATTTGCAAAAGTAGTAGCGAAAAAACTACTTCACATATGCTATGAAATAAGATATGAACAGAATGTTGAAAACTGACAAATGAGACATCGTTGCAATCGACTTAAACCAGTGAATATAAATTCACAAAGAAAATGAATATCAGACAAAGTTTTCAGAAGTTATGGGCTGTTTTATATAGTTTATGAACCCTAGGTGGCGCTGTCTTCAGATTTCCCAAGTACCTTCAGGACATCATACCGATGCTTCCTACCGATTTTTGTGCCGATACATTATATAGAATAATAGTTATCCCAATTTAAAGCAAAATTCAAAATAGTGGACAGGCGGTTTGGTCATTTCCGGCAAAATATATATCGACAGATTGGTCATGAGCCAAGGAATCCATAGACACTAAGATCATAATTTTCTATCAAACATTTCAATAGTTATGGGCAAAATTATCCATTTTTCATATCTCATGACCCATAGGTGGCGCTGTCCTCAAATTTGGCATGGTACCACCGTTCATGGTCCTAATGAAGGGTACCAAGTTTCATTTCAATTGATCAAAGAATGACCGAGATAATGACTCAGAACGAATTTTGGGTCGACATCAATAAATGTACGCAATTATTACTTTTGAACAAAGATAAAAATCAAAATTCTGTTCGGTCATTTCTCTGCGGCTCGGTCCAAAGATTCTCTGTGCCAAATTGCGTAACAATGCAATGAACGCTGCAAAAGTAGTAGCGAAAAAACGAAATACTGTACTTTTCAAAATGGCCGCTACTGTAATGGGTGGAGTCTTAATGTAAGGTGGTCATTGTAATGAGCGTGAGGAGAGGATTCAGATGTAGTAGGTAGAGTTTTTGTTGACCAAATGATTCTACAGTTATAACCATTTGAATATTGAATTTTTGAAGTGTTGGTGGCGCTATAGAGTTAATGCTAGAGACCCCATAGTTGGTCACATGACTATTTAGGACCACCACTACAAGTGTGCCAAATTTGTTTCATTTTCCTATGTACGGTTCATAGGGCTGCCATAGACTCCCATTGGGGAAGAAGAAATATAATAATAAATATAGCTGCAAGCAGCAATTGCGGGGTCAAGCACCTTCGGCGCAATGCACACACAGCACAGCAAGCACACAAAGCACAGCAAGCTCACAATGCACAGCAAGCACACAAAGCACAGCAATTACACAAATCACAGCAGGCACACAAAGCACAGCAAGCTCACAATGCACAGCAAGCACACAAAGCACAGCAATTACACAAATCACAGCAGGCACACAAAGCACAGCAAGCTCACAAAGCACAGCAAGCACACAAAGCACAGCAAGCACACAAAGCACAACAAGCACACAAAGCATAGCAAGAACACAAAGCACAGCAATTACACAAATCACAGCCGGCACACAAAGCACAGCAAGCTCACAAAGCACAGCAAGCACACAAAGCACAGCAAGCACACAAAGCACAGCAAGCACACAAAGCACAGCAATTACACAAATCACAGCAGGCACACAAAGCACAGCAAGCTCACAAAGCACACAAAGCACAGCAAGCACACAAAGCATAGCAAGCTCACAAAGCACAGCAAGCACACAAAGCACAGCAAGCTCACAAAGCACAGCAAGAACCACCATAATGCAGAGCAACAACAGCAAACATGGAAAAATAGAACACATGTGAACTACAGACAGGTTGAGAAGAATTGATGAGGAAGAACAAAACGTCATGACTCAGGTGGGATTCGAACCCAGGAACTCAGAATCTCAATGCATGTGGGTTAACTAGATGCGCCACTCAGTTGACACAGTTTATGAGGCAGCAGACAAGAGATTAGAGAGCTGAAAGGATTGACATATGTCAATCACCAAAGATGCAAGAAAGACACAGCAGAAGCACCACAATGCAGAGCAACAACAGCACACATGGAAAAATAGAACACATGTGAACTACAGACAGGTTGAGAAGAATTGATGAGGAAGAACAAAACGTCATGACTCAGGTGGGATTCGAACCCAGGAACTCAGAATCTCAATGCATGTGTTTTAACTAGATGCGCCACTCAGTTGACACAGTTCATGAGGCAGCAGACAAGAGATTAGAGAGCTGAAAGGATTAACATGTCAATCACCAAAGATGCAGAATTGACACAGCAGAAGTAGAAATAACAGAAATACAATGTACATGAGTTCAAGTGAAATTGAAGACAAGCAGACCATTATGTATAGTGATGCTATACAATGTAATATACAGTCACATTAATTTATTACTATGACAAATAGACAACGTCACAGGCACGGTAAACTTTAGAGTGGTATTTCTAAGAAAGAGAACAGAATATCAAAAATCTGTTCGGTCACATCTGTGCGGATTACTCCAAACATTGTACGAGCAGAACCTGACATAAAATACACAAAATTTGTAAAAGGAGTAGCGAAAAAATCATTTACCATATGCCTTACAATAACACCTGAACATAATGTTGGAAAATGACAAACAAGGTATCGTTGCGATCGGCATAAAACAGTGAATACAATTTCACAAAGAAAATGTATATCAGACAATGTATTCAGAAGTTATAAGCAGTTCAATAAGAACTGTTATAGTTTATAACCCCTAGGTGGCGCTGTACTCTGACTTCCCATGTACCTTCAGGACATCATGTCGAAGCTCCTTACCATTTTTTGCGCGGATATGTCCAATAGTTCAAAAAATATAACAATTTATTTGAAATTTCAAAATGGCGGACGGCGGTTTGGTCAAATCCGGCATAATTCACATCGACAGATGCGGCATGAGGTAAGCAATCCATAGACATCAAGATCATAATTTTCTGACAAACAGTTCAGAAGTTATGGGCAATAATAGCCTATTTTTCTATCTCATGACCCATAAGTGGCGCTGTCACCAAATTTGGCATGGACCCCAAGTTCATGGTCCACATGAAGTGTACCAAATTTCATTTCAATTGATCAAAGAATGACCGAGCTACAGCTTCAGAACCATTTTTGCGTCAACCTCGTTAAGTTTGCGCATTTATTACTTTTGAACAAAGATCAATATCAAAATTCTGTTCGGTCATTTCTATGCGGCTCACTCCAAAGATCATCTGTGCCAAATCTCATAAGAATTGAACCGCATTTGAAGGAGGAGTAGGGAAAAAACGAAATACTGTACATTTCAAAATGGCCGCCACTGTAATGGGTGGAGTCTTACTGTAAAGTATCAAATTCAATAAGCACGATGAGAGCAATCACGTGTACTAAGTAGAATTTTCATAGATCAAATAGTTCACCAATTATAACAGTTTGAACATTGATTTTTTGGACTACTGGTGGCGCTATAGAGTTACTGCTAAAGACCCCATTTTTGGTCACATGACTATTTATGACCACCTCTACATCTGTGCCAAATTTCATCATTTTCCTATGTACGGTTCATAGGGCTGCCATAGACTCCCATTGGGGAAAAATAATAATAATAATAATAATAATAATACTAACAAAAACAATAGGTGTCTCAGCACCTTCGGTGCTTGACCCCTAATAATACTAACAGAAACAATAGGTGTCTCAGCACCTTCGGTGCTTGACCCCTAAATATAGCTGCAAGCAGCAACACGAGGTCAAGCACCTTCGGCGCAATGCACACACAGCACAGCAAGCACACAAAGCACAGCAAGCTCACAATGCACAGCAAGCACACAAAGCACAGCAATTACACAAATCACAGCAGGCACACAAAGCACAGCAAGCTCACAAAGCACAGCAAGCACACTAAGCACAGCAAGCACACAAAGCACAGCAAGCACACAAAGCACAGCAAGCTCACAATGCACAGCAAGCACACAAAGCACATCAATTTCACAAATCACAGCAGGCACACAAAGCACAGCAAGCTCACAAAGCACAGCAAGCACACAAAGCACAGCAAGCCACAAAGCACAGCGAACACACAAAGCACAGCAAGAACACAAAGCACAGCAAGCACACAAAGCACAGCAAGAACACAAAGCACAGCAATTACACAAATCACAGCAGGCACACAAAGCACAGCAAGCTCACAAAGCACAGCAAGCACACAAAGCACAGCAAGCACACAAACCACAGCAATTACACAAATCACAGCAGGCACACAAAGCACAGCAAGCTTACAAAGCACAGCAAGCACACAAAGCACAGCAAGCACACAAAGCACACAAAGCACACAAAGCATAGCAAGCTCACAAAGCACAGCAAGCACAAAAAGCACAGCAAGCTCACAAAGCACAGCAAGCTCACAAAGCACAGCAAGAACCATCATAATGCAGAGCAACAACAGCAAACATGGAAAAATAGAACACATGTGAACTACAGACAGGTTGAGAAGAATTGATGAGGAAGAACAAAACATCATGACTCAGGTGGGATTCGAACCCAGGAACTCAGAATCTCAATGCATATGATAAACTAGATGCGCCACTCAGTTGACACAGCTCATGGGGAAGCAGAAAAGAGATTAGAGAGCTACAAGGATTACCATGTGTCAAATTAGTTTATAAACCCTAGGTGGCGCTGTACTCTGACTTCTCAGGTAACTTCAGGACATCATGTCAAAGTTTCTTACCAATTTTTGCGCGGATATCTCGAATAGTTCAAAAAACATAAAAATTTATGTGAAATTTCAAAATGGCGGACAGGCGGTTTGGTCAAACCCGGCATAATACATATCGACAGATGCGGCATGAGGTAAGCAATCCATAGACATCAAGATCATAATTTTCTGACAAACAGTTCAGAAGTTATTGGCATAAAAAGCCTATTTTCCTATCTCATTACCCATAGGTGGCGCTGTCAGCAAATTTGGCATGGACCCCAAGTTCATGGTCCACATGAAGTGTACCAAATTTCATTTCAATTGATCAAAGAATGACTGAGCTACAGCTTCAGAACCATTTTTGCGTCAACCTCGTTAAGTTTGCGCATTTATTACTTTTGAACAAAGATCAATATCAAAATTCTGTTCGGTCATTTCTATGCGGCTCACTCCAAAGATCATCTGTGCCAAATCTCATAAGAATTGAACCGCATTTGAAGGAGGAGTAGCGAAAAAACGAAATACTGTACATTTCAAAATGGCCGCTACTGTAATGGGTGGAGTCTTACTGTAAAGTATCAAATTCAATAAGCACGATGAGAGCAATCACGTGTACTAAGTAGAATTTTCATAGATCAAATGGTTCACCAATTATAACAGTTTGAACATTGATTT
>NW_027395284.1:3159650-3199814 GCF_027580225.2 Misgurnus anguillicaudatus | reverse complement strand
GCAATTAGCAGAGTCTGGAGAATGTTCTCCGCTGTTGGTTGCCAAGTGCTCTGGCAGTGCACTCACCCAAAACTAATGTTGGCCAACTTGCTATTCGAGCTTTCAAGCCCTGGTAGAAGATCTGATGTAGAAACATTATGGTTTCACTGCAGAAAAATATGATGTGTAAACAACAACAATGTAAGCATTACATCATTACATCAGTTTGTAGGGCAGTCTTCATGCTAAATCTATTGTGAAGATTAGAATTAAAGGGCACCTATTTCATTGCTAAAAAACTATGTTATTTTGTGTGTTTGCTATACAATGTGCTCCAGATTTACTCTCTTCCTGAAACGCATTTTGTACAAAACTCATTGATTTGAAAAGCGCTGTCCCTGGTTGGCCAGCTTATCTGTATATTGTTATTGGCCTGAATACCTCTGACATCAGCCCCTTACCATGTTTGAAGGATTCGGTCACAATGCAATGCTAACAGGAGTTAATTTACAAGCTGTGAGACAAAGCGGGAGGAATTATGATAATGTCTTGTCTACATCACCAATCCCAGGAAGTAAACTGCTGCCTACAATCCGTGTGTTTGTTGTAGTCCAAGAAAAGAGATTTACGTTGGAGACGATGACTAGCGTCATCCTTTACTTTGGGGTTTTTGCATATCGTTAACATGTACTAATACACACTTACACACAAAAGGACCATAGATGCCCTTAAAAACCCCAGTTTCATGTATTTAATTGTTGACATACAGTACAAAAAAAATACATAACTATAGATTTAATGTGGATTGCATATCTTTGATAATCTTGGAGAAATGTGTTTTTCAGAAAATTTTCATAAAATATTTTAGAAAAATTAGTATAGAAATTTCTGACTTTTGATTGTAAACTTGATTTATAGATTTAAGGATTTATACAATTTGGAGATTAATACAAGATCTGTTTTGGAATTCTACAGGAGACGCTTGATCACTGTCAAGTCACCATTATTTATACACTATAGCACTTTTATACACTATATTGTTTCAAAGTAGCTTCACAGTAATAAACAGTAAGGTAATGAGACATAATGCAAACGTCAAAGCATAGCAGTGTATAATACAGATACAGTACATCAGTTTTGATTAAGTATTAGGGTCTTTCTCTCAGGAGAAACCTTCGAGAAGCATTTCATCTTATTTCCATTTTATAAAAACAATTAAAAAATGATTTGGTCATCCGGAGTTACTTTTAAAGTGCCTGAAACTAATCCTCACCTGTTCAGGAATATGCTGCTGACATCATCATGAGTTATGGGTGGTTTCTTGGAGCTGGCAGCCATGCGAAGTGGTCTCAAGAAGTTGTTGACAAGGATATGAAGCTGTTGGACGTACTCGGCTTCAGCCTCCAGCATGCTGAAGACGACCTGGTTTCTCTTTCTCATGCTCTCCGCGTGTGGAGAACGGATGTAGTCCTGAATGATGGTCTTCCACTTTCTCCGGCACATCCAGCCCCTCAGGAAGCTCTGCACCTGAGACAGCAACATGAAAATGTAGTCATATTCCTCAGGATTTAATAGATATAATAAACTATATAAGATATTTGACAATATCATGCAGGGTCAAATTATATTTTAGAGCTTAACAATAAACTCTTAAACATTTAAACTCGGCTTTTATTAAAAATAGGAGAAAGTAAGATTTATTAAATTCTGGCACATTTAAAAAATACAAAGCTAAAAAAAATTCAGTGTATACATTTTTTTCTCTCTGGCTTAATATAGATGGCAGGGCAAGTGGATCCTGAATGAGATGGAACAGCTTAGTGAAACTGAGGACAGACTCCGAAAACATGAAACACAGGCCTTACTTTTTTGATTTTCTTGATCTCAGAGTCATCATCACTGGGGGCAGTGGTGGGATTTGACTGAATCTTCTCATTGTCTTTGAGCCTTGAAGCGATCTGCCAGTAAACAGTGACAAACATGGCAGAGTTAACACTTCCTTTGCAAAAATAAAACAACTTCTTTCCCTCACTGCTGCTCAGCATGCCGTGAAAGTGATTGAGTCAGGCCAAATCAGTGCCAGTTGAGACATGTGGTGCAATCTCTCGCCCGATCAAATCTCTCTAATGACACTTTAGTGATTTCTAATGCTTAGCGTGCGCAAAATTTTGAATTATTACACGACCCTGTGAATTAAGGACGCGGCTTGGATACAAAAGAGGTGGGAGCTGGCCACCGTCGTCTAAAGGTGAGTGCTCCATTTACTGGATGCAGGCTGAATGAGTTTATTATGCAGCGGACCAAGGATGCGACGCGCACAATACATCTGGGGTCATGCATATTCAGCGCACCATTTCATGCAGCCGGCTCCATTTGCACTTTAAAGTGAAACGAGTATTTGATCCGGCTGATGAAGAATACAGCAGGGATCACAGTTCTTGTGGAGAGCCGTTTTTTGTGAAAAGAGATGCAAAGTGAAGTGTAAAGTAGTCTGGAGGAAGCTCTTGAAAACTAAATGCTTCTTGCACTAATTTTCAGTCTCTCCGCTATTCTCCTTTTCAGAAAGAAGAAATGAACACGACAACTTTGTTAGCCTCTGGAAGATATGATACACTTTATTCCATCTACGAGCTTCAATCTTTTTATTTCACTGTGTTTATGTTAAACAATCCTTACCGCACTTAGAGTTACAAGTTTTACCTCTGATTTTAGACGTTCAATCTCTATCTCTCCATCTTCTATCTGTTGTCGAAGTTGCTTAGCAACTGTTTTCTCGGTCTCCACAATTTGGAGTAGATGGAGGTACTTCTGCATGAGGGTTTCATGCTCGGTAGCCAGGTTTCTGTAGCTGCGCACAAAACACACAGGCATTAATATAAACAAACGCGCATACTTGCACACAGAAACATAACACAAACATGAGTGCAAACCTTTTACGCAACGTCTGTTATACTAACAGAAATGAACTTCATCAGCACAGTATTAACTCTATGAGCACACACTTCAGAGTATCAAACTGTGAATAGACTTCAACAACTGAACAAAATTTGTGGAGCAGCACTTATCTCAAGCGTTTATCTTATAACAGTGAGAAAATCCAGATGCCTTCATGTTTATGCACACTGAACTGCTCCGGGCCAAAATAGTCTTTCATAGTACAGACTAGAGACCAAAAGCGAGCACCAGCCGTCCTCACCTCAAGAAAAACACTTGTTCTTAAGAATAAAGCACTGAAAACTGTGCTACTTGACATAAAATCCCCTTTATTTGACTCTATTTAAAATGTATAAATAAATAAGTGACTTGTGAGTTGTTAGGCCAATTCTGGGACAGTTTTCTTATTATTCAATGAACGTTGTTCATTTCCAACAACAAATGACACAAAAAGTTTTAAAGCAAGTTTTAAAGTCAATATCAACAAGTGACAAATTAACTTTGCATTTTAAGATTGTAATCCGTAACTTCTGTTTTTCTATTGTCATCTCTGTTTGAAAAATAAAATTGCAGGTTGCTTGCAGAATAATTTTCTTTATATGTGTAAAATACAATATTTTTAACCTAAAAAAGTCAAAGAGGCATGTGTGTTTTGCCGGTAGCAAGTCTTCAAAATGCTCTACAACAGCTATAGCTCCACCAGAACCAAATACATTAACATGTCATGACCAATGGAGGAATAGTTCACCCAATTATATAAAAATTATATAAAAATTAACTCATAATACACTCAAAAAAATGATTCAAGCCCTTCTTAGAAATGACACATTAAAATTGTGTTCAATGAATTAAAAATACCTCATTAAGAGCAAAAAGTATATATATTTAATTAGTCTAACACAAAAAGAATATGTACTATAATTTATTGATTTCTTTTTAATTGCGTTAACACAATTAGTTTGAGTTTGGGTTCTGGAAAAAGAATTTCCCAGCATGCTTTGCATGCAACTGCTTTTGGAGAGTAATTTTGTTAATTTAGTGTTATTTTACGCATTTTTAGGTAAAGAGAAAGACTTAATAATGTTTAATGTCTGTTTATCTTATTGATTTAGAAGCATTTGTGTTATATATTTTTAAATTGTTTGGTTACCATCGTGCAGAAGAGTGGCGCTTGTGGTTAGGTTGTGGATGTGACGTATATCTCTCAATGAACACTAACTGTGTTAATGCCTGTTTGGAGATCAGTCTCTTCTAACATGCTCATCCAAAGTATCATATGCTATTATTATTAGCATGCTAACATGTGTTTATGCTAATTAGTATGATATAAAAACGTTTTATATAAAATAAAATAATTGAGTTATTCAGACTACACTACATTGTGTTACTCAGACTATGCTAAATTGAGTTATTCAGACTACACTAAATTGAGTTGAGGCAACTAATTTAGTATTGCCATTTACTTTAAATTGAGTTGGACTAACTCAATATATTTTTGTTGTGTGAAGCAGTTTTTTATGAGTTAGGGGTACACATTCATATTGGATGGAAATCCTGCCCACAATTTTATTGAGTTAATCCAATGAATAATTTTTTTGAGTGTATACTCAACCTCATTTTTTTCAGTCAAGCACATAGTAATAATTTTATATTATAATGCCATCATGTTATCGCATTAATACAGTATATAGAGGTCAACACACTGAAGCTTCAAAAACCACATACAGTACATCAATCATTAACTCTTTACCCACAGTTATCTCCTCAATTAAGAGAAAACATTTGCATAAAAAAGTGTTCCTGATGAGGTTTTATGTTAATCTATAATACCGCGATTATCCACTAGACCCTTACCCCATTTATAAAAAAACTGAAGCAAAAAAGTGATTTACTCATTTTAAACTCTGTGTATGTTTTGATAATCATTCTTAATCTGATCTCTTCCTTCACAAAAATGCAATTATTTTAGATTTTTGCTAAAGAATTTGTATTTTTTAAGAAAAATACCCATATTTAAGAGTTTATAAGCAGAGAAAAAAGTATAGATTGGATGATTCCCCGTTTTGTTTATTTGTTTATTGTTGGTTTGAAAGCAGATGGTCTGTTCTTTCATTTTATATATTTGTATGTTTATATATTTTTAGAAGAAAATTTTCCTGGAAGACATTTTGTGAAACTTTTGTGAAAATCACAAAAAATGCGGGCAAGGAATGAGTTAAAGTGACAAAACACGCATATGGCAACTAATCACAAAACACAGAAAAAAGAGATTCAATGTTAACGTTGTACCGCTATATTTGACCAAACTGCACTTATCTGTATGTTTCCATGGATACTATGATACAATGTATCACTAGATAAGCTCAAAATCAAGGCTTTGAACCGCTTAATGGAACGAAAACGAAAACCAGAAACTTTTGATGTTTTGCAAGGAACAGAAACGAAACCAGAAACTTTCAAACACAACCTTATCTCACAAAATACGTGAAATAGTCACGCATTATTTTGCTCAGTTTTGCATGACATTGTCACGTATTTCCACCATATTACGTGCCCCTGACACGACCTTCTTTTTACGTGACAGTTTCACGTATTGGTTACTCAACTGTTTTTCCTATTTTCTTACAATCATCGTTTCGGTTTGGGGTTAGAACAACTTTCTGTTACATAAAATTACATCCTTACCCAAACCCAACTCTAACCCTAAGGTCAGGCGACGATAGTTTAAAAAGCATACGATTTTTTTTTTATAAACCAATACATTAAGTGACATCGTAACGCAAACAGCAAATCTAACCCCAAACCGCGACAATTGTTTAAAAATAGGAAAAACAGTTGAGTAACCAATACGTGAAACTGTCACGGAAAAGAAAGTCGTGTCAGGGGCACGTAATATGGTGGAAATACGTGACAATGTCACGCAAAACTGAGCAAAATAATGCGTGACTATTTCACCGAAATTTGTGAGATCAGGTAGTTCAAACAATATATGTTCTGGAACAGAAACGTTTATTTAAAATAATGGTAACCGGTTAATACCGTTATTTTTTCGTTCTTTGACAAGATTTCTGTGCAATACTCGAGGAAGTTCACTTCCGGTCGTCGTTGACTCATCGGATAAATGAGAAGCTTATCACCAGCAAGTAGCCTACTTAAGCCCAAGTCTCTAATGCTCAATCATAAGAGGTAATTAAAACTGCAAGCAGTGATGGAAGGGCCCTCGCACACCTGACACCGCCACGCCGTGGCATGAGAAGAATTAAAGGGAACAGTAGTAAATAGGCATTTAAGCATGTAAACATAGGTGAACCATTTAAAAGTGTAGTATAATGTGCCACATTTCCTGTTGCTAATTACAAATGACAGCGAGGTAGCATCGTGTAAGATAGCATGAGAGAGAGAGAGAGAGAGAGTGAGTGAGCGAGTGTGTGTGTGTGTGTGTGTGTGTGTGTGTGTATGAGTGACTACATGTAAATATTGGCACGTAGATGTGTTCTGTCCAGGACTCTTATCAATCATGTGAAGTTTGGGACAAATCTGACATTGCATTATCATTGTAAACATGTTACTTCCTGTTACCAGCTGGTGGCGCTATGACCGTAACTGACTATTGGCATCATAAGTGACTATCAGTGATGGGAGTAACGCGTTACTGTAACTCCACTATTTTTTTAAATCAAGTAACGCAATTACAATTACTGAAATTTAAATGAGTTCGTTACGCGCGTTACTCTATTTTGTAAAAAATAGACAAGACATATCTGACGTCGCAGGACTGTAGTTGGCGGCGCAATGATTCATTACACTTCATCATAGCTGACAGTGCATATAGAATGAACATGAAAAATCTAAACGGGACAACATACCTTTGTTTAAAAATTGTGCGCAAGTCATAATCCATCCGGTCTCATGTTTGTAAATTATCTTCACCAAGCAATCGCAGTATGACATCAACTTGCATTTGTAGTCCACAAAGGTAATAAATCTAAGAAATGATCATATATTCTTAGATGTTTACATCGGCTTCATGGAAGAGAACGATCCGCGATTGTTGTTTCCACTAAAATATTCACACTGCGGTGTACACCCGTGTTAAAACTCCATAGTATGTGTGAGCTCGCTTTTAGTTTTAGTTTCAGTCTCTCCGTATCCGAACAAAAAATCCACTCGCTCTGTGTCCATCTGACAAAACAATCCACTCGCTCTGTGTCCATCTGACAAAACAATCCACTCGCTCTGTGTCCGTCCGACAAAACAATCCACGTAGCCTACTCCGTTTTCTGAGTAAATATCTTCCTTTAATCCTGTGTATCATTTAAATCCAACAGAAAACAAACAATATATGACCAAAGAGCGCAGTCCCTGTGGCAAGCTTCACAAGCTGTGTTCCAATTCAAGTGCTGCACCCTACTAAGCATGCAATAAAAGGTGAGCACTTGCCCATTCAAGGCGCTCAGAAGTTCGCGAAGAGAACTGAAATGAGACGGTCTAACCTTCGGAGGACCCATAATTTGCCTCATCTGCTGCACATGCATCGTGCCTGTCAGCAGGACACAGCGGAGACGTTTCTAACTTATTAAAATAAATATGAAATCAGAAAAATTATAATTTATTTTAGAAAATTTGACATGTTGACACAATTGTCTCCAAATTTTTAAAGAGACACTACACAATTTTAACACATTTTATATTTTTGTAAACATGCAGAATATTTGTCTAAATGGTCTAAATGATATACATAAATAAACTAAGTTTAAATATTAAGATAATTTCTAACAAAAATATTCAAAGGTTGAATCTAAAGCAAAATAGGCTCCTACAGTATGTGATATATTAGAGTCTTACGTGTAAAATAGCCCATCCATATCATTTTACTGTTTGACTGTTCAGTACTGTTCATATTTACATTTAAAAAGCAGACATAAAAGTAACTTAAAAGTTACTTTTCTAAGTAACTAATTACTTTTGATATACAGTAACCGGTAGAGTAATTCAGTTACTTTTAAAAGAAGTAATTAGTAACTGTAACTAATTACTAATTTTTTAGTAACTTGCCCAACACTGGTGACTATTGACATGTAGATGTGTTCAGTCCAGGACTCTTATTAATCATGTGAAGTTAGGGAAAGATCGGACATTGCATAATCAGTGTAAACATGTCACTTCCTGTTGTCAGCTGGTGGCGCTATAACCATAAGTGACTAATGACATGTAGATGTGTTCACTCCAGGACTCTTATTAATCATGTGAAGTTTGGGACAGATCAGACATTGGATAATCATTGTAAACATGTCACTTCCTGTTGCCAGCTGGTGGCGCTATAACCATAAGTGACTATTGACATGTAGATGTGTTCAGTCCAGGACTCTTATTAATCATGTGAAGTTTGGGACAGATCAGACATTGGATAATCATTGTAAACATGTCACTTCCTGTTGCCAGCTGGTGGCGCTATAACCATAAGTGACTATTGACATGTAGATGTGTTCAGTCCAGGACTCTTATTAATCATGTGAAGTTTGGGACAGATCAGACATTGGATAATCATTGTAAACATGTCACTTCCTGTTGCCAGCTGGTGGCGCTATAACCATAAGTGACTATTGACATGTAGATGTGTTCACTCCAGGACTCTTATTAATCATGTGAAGTTTGGGACAGATCAGACATTGGATAATCATTGTAAACATGTCACTTCCTGTTGCCAGCTGGTGGCGCTATAACCATAAGTGACTAATGACATGTAGATGTGTTCACTCCAGGACTCTTATTAATCATGTGAAGTTTGGGACAGATCAGACATTGGATAATCATTGTAAACATGTCACTTCCTGTTGCCAGCTGGTGGCGCTATAACCATAAGTGACTATTGACATGTAGATGTGTTCACTCCAGGACTCTTATTAATCATGTGAAGTTTGGGACAGATCAGACATTGGATAATCATTGTAAACATGTCACTTCCTGTTGCCAGCTGGTGGCGCTATAACCATAAGTGACTATTGACATGTAGATGTGTTCACTCCAGGACTCTTATTAATCATGTGAAGTTTGGGACAGATCAGACATTGGATAATCATTGTAAACATGTCACTTCCTGTTGCCAGCTGGTGGCGCTATAACCATAAGTGACTAATGACATGTAGATGTGTTCACTCCAGGACTCTTATTAATCATGTGAAGTTTGGGACAGATCAGACATTGGATAATCATTGTAAACATGTCACTTCCTGTTGCCAGCTGGTGGCGCTATAACCATAAGTGACTATTGACATGTAGATGTGTTCAGTCCAGGACTCTTATTAATCATGTGAAGTTTGGGACAGATCAGACATTGGATAATCATTGTAAACATGTCACTTCCTGTTGCCAGCTGGTGGCGCTATAACCATAAGTGACTATTGACATGTAGATGTGTTCACTCCAGGACTCTTATTAATCATGTGAAGTTTGGGACAGATCAGACATTGGATAATCATTGTAAACATGTCACTTCCTGTTGCCAGCTGGTGGCGCTATAACCATAAGTGACTAATGACATGTAGATGTGTTCACTCCAGGACTCTTATTAATCATGTGAAGTTTGGGACAGATCAGACATTGGATAATCATTGTAAACATGTCACTTCCTGTTGCCAGCTGGTGGCGCTATAACCATAAGTGACTATTGACATGTAGATGTGTTCACTCCAGGACTCTTATTAATCATGTGAAGTTTGGGACAGATCAGACATTGGATAATCATTGTAAACATGTCACTTCCTGTTGCCAGCTGGTGGCGCTATAACCATAAGTGACTATTGACATGTAGATGTGTTCACTCCAGGACTCTTATTAATCATGTGAAGTTTGGGACAGATCAGACATTGGATAATCATTGTAAACATGTCACTTCCTGTTGCCAGCTGGTGGCGCTATAACCATAAGTGACTAATGACATGTAGATGTGTTCACTCCAGGACTCTTATTAATCATGTGAAGTTTGGGACAGATCAGACATTGGATAATCATTGTAAACATGTCACTTCCTGTTGCCAGCTGGTGGCGCTATAACCATAAGTGACTATTGACATGTAGATGTGTTCAGTCCAGGACTCTTATTAATCATGTGAAGTTTGGGACAGATCAGACATTGGATAATCATTGTAAACATGTCACTTCCTGTTGCCAGCTGGTGGCGCTATAACCATAAGTGACTATTGACATGTAGATGTGTTCAGTCCAGGACTCTTATTAATCATGTGAAGTTTGGGACAGATCAGACATTGGATAATCATTGTAAACATGTCACTTCCTGTTGCCAGCTGGTGGCGCTATAACCATAAGTGACTATTGACATGTAGATGTGTTCAGGTCATGACTCTTAGCAATCATGTGAAGTTTGGGACAGATCGGACACTGTATGCCTGAGTTCCAGCAACCTGTTTCATAGCGAAACATCAAACTTTGGCTGGCCGAAATAGACACAAATTTTAATATAGAATCAAATCCTTCGCAATTTAGCATCACAAAGGCCTTAAGATGACACTCGCCAAATATGATGATGATCCGACGAAAACTGTAGGAGGAGTTAGTTAAAGTATGACTGCTGGAAATGAGAAAAACTGAGCCAAAATCTGAGAAATAATTCAAAATAGCTGACTTCCTGTTTGGTTTAGGGCGTTGCTCCAAGAGACTTTTTTGTAGGGCTTGTAATAATACATGAGCATACCGAAATTCGTACATGTAAGTTAAACACAGTCCAAGGGCTGCTTCATTCAATATTTGAAAGTGGCGCTAAAACATGTTCCGTCAGGTTGCCAGCTGGTGGCGCTATGGCTATAAATGAAAATTGTTATGTAGATGTGTTCAGGTCAGGACTCTTAGCAATCATGTGAAATTTGGGACAGATCGGACACTGTATGCATGAGTTCCAGCAACTTCCTGTTTCTTTGGAAAACATCAAACTTTGTCGGGCCAGAACCGACACAAATTTTTACGTAGAGTCAAATCCTTCGCAATTTAGCATCACAAAGGCCTTAAGATGACACTCACCAAATATGAAGATGATCCGACGAAAACTGTAGGAGGAGTTAGTTAAAGTATGACGCCTGGAAATGACAAAAACTGCGCCCAAATCACAAAAATAACTCCGAATAGCTGACTTCCTGTTTGGTTTACGGCTTCGATCCAAGAGACTTTTTTGTAGGTCTTGTCATGCTACAGACGCGTACCGAATTTCGTAATTGTACGTCAAACACAGTCCGAGGGCTGCTTCGTTGAAAATTTGTAGGTGGCGCTATAGAGCCATTTTCTCACGCCTAATTCTAAAGCATACACCACATGTAAATTTTCATCACTCTTGACATCTGTGCAAAATTTCATGAGTTTTCGAGTATGTTTAGGCCCTCTAAAGTCCCGCTGAAGTCGGAGAAAAAGAAAAAAAAAAAATAACTCCTTGAAGAACAATAGGGTCCTCACACCCCGGTGTGCTCGGGCCCTAAATACTGTAGGCTACCAAATACCTCAAGATGTTTGTTTTTTACTAATTAGTGGTGTAACAGATCACAGTTGATCCGTGATCCATACAGATCACGACACAGGGTTCGGCTCCCATGCGATTCGCGGATGAATACGCAAATATAAATAGGGTGAAAGTTGATCATCTGCAAGTGTTTCAAAGGCTTGCAAATGTTAACACTTAAGTGATTTTAAACAATTTAACCTCTAAAAGACGCTGAAGTGAGCAATTTTCTGTACGCACATGCGGTTGAATGTGTCAGGTCCAACTCCAATCAAATGTGATTATCCCTATGCCCTTCAAAGATCAGAACTCTTGATGTATAAACTTGAGAGAGAGTTGCGCTACTGTGTTTCATACTGTAGTCCATTAAAATACATTTGGCGAATAAAGCACTGAAAAACAACATAATTTTCACTTTATGTGGAGTGACTGTTTATGCTGCATCTTCTTCCCAAAGCGCCGTTTGGCATTCATCCTCCGTATATGTCTGTGTGCGTGTGTGTAAGTGCACTCAACAAATGTAGGCATTTCAGAATTACAGTTATGCCGTTTACATAATGTAGCCTTTTTTAATGTTTGATGACAAGAAAATTAAGTAAAATTATGTAGACTAATAATTTAAGTTTAATGTCCTAATAATCAGCCTACTAATTTGTATATCCCACAGCTGACATGGAATGTTATTAACCGGTTTGGGAACTTTATTTTTTGTTCTAACCGGTTCAGGAACGTCCATTTTAGGGTTGAACCGAAAACTGGAAACGTTAAAATACTGTTTATGTTTGGAACGAACCAATTGGGAAAATATTCTGGTTCAAAGCCCTGCTCAAAATATTAAACATTTGCTTGTTGAATCTTCACCAAGTTGACCTCCATATAGGGTGACCCTACATGCCATTTCTCTGGGAAATGTCCTGGCCAGAATTTCGAGTGCGTCTTCTAGAAGTCATATTTGTCTACCGCATACGTCAACGAGGTTCTCACATTTCAATTAAAAACATATACAATCATTGTAGTTCTATTCTTACGTTATAATTTAATGTTTGCTCTTCTGAAATAGAACCTGAAATAATAAACCTTGATGAAGTATGCGGTCGACAAATACGACTTCCGGAAGATACTGTACCCCAGAAATCCTGGCCAGTATGCGTCCCGGGAAAATGGCATGTATGGTCACCCTTTCCACAAGACGATTTTTTTGTTTAACTGAAGAATGGAGGTCAAATAGAGATGGGGTTGCATAAGGGTAAGTTAATGAGGAAAGAATTGTCATATTTGAATGAATGGCTGCGTTTGTTCCTTAACAAAGAACAAGAATACTGAGTGCACTTTTAACACACTATTGCAACCCATTCTCACTCCCCAAGGCATCAAAATCTGAAGCATGTTCAAACGCCTTCAGCGTCAGTATGAAGACGTGAAAGGTGCCCCTATGCGTCACTATATCGACGAAATGGGAACTTTCATGCTAATCCCTCAGTGTCGGATATAGACGAAAGGGAATCCCGGAAGGTGATGCCGTCATGTTATGCGACGATTGGCAGGATCATGCCGCTTCTGGACGGTAACTACTCAATTTTTGTTCCAATTTTTTTACCATTGTTGCTTGGGGTTGGGATAGAACGACTTTCTGTTACATAAAATTACATCCTAACCCAAACCCAACTCTAACCCCAAAGCGACAATGGTTTAAAAATCAGAATACAAAAAGTATAAACCAATACAGACATCCTAACCCAAACCTGAACTCTAACCCCAAGCAACAGTGGCTTAAAAATCAGAAGACAAAAAGTATAAACAAACTGACATCCAAACCCCAAGTCTAACCCCAACCCCAAGCGACAATGGTTTAAAAATTGGAATAAAATTGAGTAGTTACCGTCCAGAAGCGGCATGATCCTGCTGATCGTCGCATAACGTGACGGCATCACCTTCCGAGATTCCCTTTCGTCTATATCCGACGCTGAGGGATTAGCATGAAAGCAACGGAGTTCCCATTTCGTCGATATAGTGACGCTGAAGGCGTTTGAACATGTTTCAGATTTTGACGTCTTGGGAAGTGAGAATATGTTGACTATTGTTATGTCATATTTATCTAACATAAAAACAAAACCCCCACTAAACTTCCAATATAAAAATAGTTAACTAAACAAATAAGCTCTTGTGATTTTATGATCAATGCTTATGAGTTTATAATTTGTTGATTCTTAGCTTACACAAAAATATTTCAGAAAAATATGAGCAATTTTTCACCAAACAAATATCTATCAACAAATATATTTTTTTACATAATCTGTCATACAGTTCTTCCTTTTATACAGGGTTAATAACTATCACAAACCAAACTACAAGCATTTGACATTGCACATGTCCATAAATACATTGAAACCCATATGCTATTAAAAACACAAATCTGTTAGTTCCCAACAGAGAGCTTGAATGCAACAATAAACAATACTCCCAGCAGAACCTCTGCAACATCCAAGATTGCTTAAACAAGCTTGAGGCTAATTATAGATAATGAGACATGGAATCTGTCCACTTGGCAAAAAATACCCCTCTGTACTCATTTTACCCATTAACAATAAACCTTTGTATATAGAGCTGTATGTGTACTGTAGTACAGACTAAACCAAAGGATCCAGGTGTTATGAGAACACAGTCTTGTTCAAGCACTCAACTTTTAAATCCCAAAACACATCCCTACAAACCAGCAAGTTTCCTAATAAGCAAATTAGAAGATAATAAGTAAATCTCAAACAGTTAGTTAAAATGCACATTCACCGTCAGTTTCTGATGCTACAGGGAAAACAAACATGGTAAATTTGAGTTCTGATCATTTTTTCATCTTTTACTGAAGTGGTATTGGATGGACTAAAATCATTTGCTTACCTGGCATGTGATATTGCTGCCACCCATTCATCGCAGTCCTTAACATCTTCAGTACGAAGCTCTAGGGCCTTCTGATTCTCATGGTTAAAGTTGATTGTGAAATAATACTGCAATACAAAAAGTAAACCTTTTAACTACAACATCATGTTTTTCAGTGCTGAGTCCTGAATCATATACATGCTAAAAAATGGTGCTAAAAAGTAGGGGAGAGCGGGGCACAACAACAGTTTTTGGTTTTGGCTCAATCATTCAAAAAATATTTAAGTTTGATTCTTTATATTTTTACACAAGCAACACACACATCTCTGCTAAAAATGACAATTTGAAGTTTGTTTCTATTACTTACCATTCTTGGACAATTACACCAAACATGGCAGACGTGCAAACGTTACATCTTACCCCATAGGTGGGGTTAATTGTAACAGGCAGGGGGCTAGTTGTAACACTTGCTAAAAAATCAAAGGGACACTTCACCCATCTGCATTAAGTTTTGTATAGTTAGAACCCCAGTCATGTTTTTGAATGGTCGTGCATCATTTCCTCAGTTGCCGCTGAGACAGAAGAAATACAGATTTCAGTGTTGCACTTCCTTCTTTAAATGATGTAAAAATCATCATTTTGCATCATTGAAAGCAGGAAGTCCAATATCTTCGTTGAGGGGGTGAGACTACAAACACCTAGCCTGGGTGCCAGCCGATCTTAGCCCCGCCCACCACGATTTGAAAAACGGGGAAGATCGGTCTGGGGATTCACCGTTGAGGAGCTACTATGCGAATACCAAAACTGGCCGACGAATCAAATTGTGAGGGCGGGCTTTATACGATGATGGACAGATGATCAACAGTAACGTATCAACCACGTCACCAAAGAGCGCGTGTGTTCAATCTGTTTACAATGAAATGGCTGCCGCTGGTGAATTCAGATGTGTGGATTCTGACATTGAGTCTGTTCTAAAAGATATCGACAGAGCATTGATTTAAAAAGAGGAACAGAGAAACGCGATCAAGGCATTTGTTTATGTTTTCGCCGTCCTTCCTATGGAGGACAAAGTTAAAGAAGCAACTGAAATGGGTATCATGGCGATGCAACTCGGCGTGCACGACGAGATGGATATAATTAGCGGTCGTTGCCAGCTTCTTTTCGGAAGCCCGGAATCGTGACTGCTGAATAAGTGGAGGGACATGCTAGGCTCCGATATTTTTCAAGCCAACGTAATGGGTAGCTATCGTCGTGGATGAAGTTCACCTAACGTACAAATGGTAAGAGATAGTCTTACTGTATGACTTAGTAAATACTTAATGTTGTGATATAAATGAAATGTTGTAAACATAGTAGTTGTTGATGTACCTTCGCTAACTCAGACTTAGTATAATTACAATGATGTTAGTATCATTGTAGTGAAATTACTAGCAGTTCGGTCAGGCTGCTAAAGACGCCATTTCAACATCACACACTCCGTTGCTCTGATTGGTCGTATGTCTATCCAATTGAGTGCAGAGGCATTTTTCGGTTGAGACACGCCTCATAATTTTAGCTCAATGGAGCGGTATCAGACTCAAATTCTGACTAGAATTGAGTATGACAACGTCAGGCTAACAAACACCCCTTTTCTCGGTCAAATAGGCACCAAACACTGAATGTAAGTTAGATTTCGACTACAAATATGACGCACTTTTAATAAAGATTAATGTTTCTACGAGTGAAATGCTCCTAGAAGTTTGCAGGCAAATATTCCAATACTATTTTGTCTATATACTTGAAGTGGATATTGTTTATATATTTGTCTATAACAGACAGGTATCCACACTGTATTCATTCATCCACCCTTTTCTTACAATAGTTCAATTGGATACAAATGTCTAAATATGTGAGAAAACGCAGCACAATTATGACAAAAAAAATTATATGTGACCCAGTCTGTAAAAACCATACTAAAGTCTCAAAATCTAATTCTGAGATAATGAAAATCAAAGTCTGATTTCACCTATTAATTTCATTATGATTTCAATCTTTGACATGACCTTATTCAATCAATATTAAAGATATAAACAAAAATACATTTTGACTCACAACTTTTGATAAGACAGGCACATTTATTTTGTTGGCAGCCAGCAATCATTCGTATGTAGCCTATTTAAAACAACGGCAAGAATTCGCTAACGTTAGCTGTTTTTATACCGTTAGTGCTGCTGAGGGGTTAGTTGTAACACAGCGTTACAACTAACCCCGCTGGGTGATTTTTATTTTATTTTTCATTCTACCAAAAAAGTAGCTAAGAGCTGAAGACATATTTCAAAATTATGCTATGTTTTAGTCAACAAGACATTGACACATTTTTAGTGCTAAACCTGTGTAGAACCATATTGTGCTATGTTGAACCATAAGTGGTGTTATAATCACGTTTTAGCACCACTCATGGTTCGAAGTGCTACTTTATATAGATGCTTTATAGCGCTACAAATGGTTCCCCTATAATTACGAGTTTTTATTTAGCAGCATTTTTTAGAGTGTATGATTTACTGACTAAAGGTAACTAATGTAACAATTCACTGTAAAAATAATACAGCATGAAGTAAAATGGTTTTGCAAGTCACTTCAACAAACTATTTTAAATGTGGACTTCTGATAAGTTGAGATAACTTCATTCTGCATATTGTACATTCAGCTTACTGTACAAAGCTATGCTAGTTGCAGCCTCTTTAATTTTTAAAATCAGTTTGTTGTATTTATTTTTTATTATGTAAATGTTCATGTAGCCTTATATGCAAGAAAATGCGCAGTCAGCCAATTACAACTTCAGTGGGATGCAAGATTCCTCTTTATATCAGGATTTACAGTATTTTATAACCAGTAGACTACTTTAAAAAAATAAATGGTGCTAAATAATACTATAACCTCGCAATCATAGGGGAACAATTCGTAGCCCTCGTAGAATCATAAGTTGTAAAGCATGACTATAGCACCACTTATGGTTCAACATAACACAATATGGTTCTACACAGGTTCCAGATTGGTGATGTTTAGCACTAAAAATGGTTTCCCTATGATTACGAGCCAGTGAACCACTTTTAGCACCATTTTCCTAGAGTGCACATATAATCCTATACATAAATTCTGTTTTTAAAAGCTATGAAAACACAATGAACAAACCAAATCCTCAAATTCATTGGAGGAACTACCGGTATTCTTGTTATTTCTAATTGGGACAACATTGGCCATTGCCCCAGAGAGCTGGTTAAAGGCACAAAAATCATGGTCGTCGGAAGCCAAAAAGATTTTCTGGAGTAGATGCTATTTTCTTGTATTGTGGTGCCTTTTAATTAAACAATTACTTTTATAGCCTAAAAGCTTTGTTTACCTTGCTGTGTCGGGGGAGTGCAGGAGGCAAAAGTAGTGTAAACTCGAAATGGAGTTTAATTTATATGGACTTTAAATGAGGCAAGTGGAATGGATTAGAGGAAACAGCAGCATGGAAGTTAAAGAGCCAAACAGATCCAAAATCGAGACTGACCTGTATTGCAGTGTGTCATGTAGCTGTCCATCAATGTAAACAATGTGCAAGGTAGTTGAACAAAAAAGTGCACGATTAATAAAGTTATTGGCTTCTAAAGAAGGGAGTCGACTCTGAATCGCTGAAACGAGTCGTTATATGGATTTGATCTCCTGCCTGACTTTTTCCACGTCACATGAACACTTCCACGTCACACAAGATACTAATCTCCGCCTATAGCCTTGCCCGCGGGAGAAACGAAAACTATGATCTGCCCACAGCTAATTAGTGTGTAAACATCATATCATGCTGTGTTTTCAGTTTGTGTTGTTTTCACTTCCAAAGGAGGGATATACTAAACGTTTGGCTGTGAAGAATCAGTGGTTAAAATTTATTTTTAACGGAGAGATTTACTAGACGTGGTTCAGTACCCACTTTATTTGGAACAACATGCGTCTCCTAACCACAACCTGTAAGTATGATTATAGCTACATACTTGCTTAAATGGGTGTAAAATGTCTATCGTCGTTTTTATTGCTTGAATTAATGATGAATGATGTCGTTGTTTAAACTCTTAATATACTGTCAGAGAGTCACGTTAGCAAGCGGTTAACGCATGCTCACTTACGGTTTTGCTATGACCCGGTTAGCTTACATAAATGCTTAAATGAGTTTAAAATGTTAGTTTCTATTGTCATTTCTATTGCTTGGATTAATGATGAATGATATGTATTGATGTTGATAATATTTTCTCAGTAAATCATGTTAGCACTAGGTCAATACATGAAGAGTTTCGTTGCAAAACGAGATAAATCCGTTTTTTTAATTGTTCAGAAATCTCGTTTTTTGGTTGTGCATTCCAATTCATTTCAATTCAACTGCAGTTGGTTGGTTTTGATTTAAACCTTCATAACTTAAAAAAACAGCTAAGTAGCACCATAAAACAAAATAATAACATGATAACATAATAATAAACATGTTTTGACAAAAATGTAAAAAAATGGATTTATCTCGTTTTGCAACAAAACTCTTCACATGTTGCACTATTGTTGGTCTGTGCCACTGATCTGTGGTCTGAGCGGAGACTCTGTCAGTTGACCAATCAGAGCAGTGTAGGCTACGGAAAGGTGGGGTTTAGTTAGACTGAGTCATTGAACGGCGTCACATGAATCGTTTGGGGATCTCTGAGAAATGGGGTAATTTAAAATTTGTATTTTGAGAAAATTACAGTGTTTTTTGACCATGCATTCATTTAAACCTGTTGTCTGGAACTTATAAACAGTGATAGGATGCTTAAAATTGGCATCTTACTGGCTCTTTAAGGCTGTATAGTATAGTTCCTAGCCATATCTGCTTAGAAAATCGCAACTTTAAATTTTCTGTTGGTCTAAGTAAGTACACGATGTAACTACAGAAGAGTAAAGTTTTAAAAAGGAAAAATATCGAAACTCTTTGGTGCGATGCTAATGGTCTAATCAAATTCAATGGATTATGCTAAGCTATGCTAAAAATGGTACAGCCAGACCCGGAGAGCAGCTAAATGGATTCCAAAATGGTAAAAATCAAATGTTGGGGAGCTGGAAAATTAGCATATTTTTTATGAGATAAAATTAAAGTGTCCCTTTAAATGGGAAGGATTGGACTGATGTGGCTGTAAGTAAACAGAGACAAAGTGAGTGGGTACAATATCTTTGGTCTTAAAAAGTGTGTTATATATGTATTATATGTCCCACTCACATATAATAGTTCTAGTGAATGAAGTTTGTCACCAGTTTGAATGTGGCTACGCATTTCAATTCATTGCTTAGTACAAAGGTCAGCACCTTAGGTGTGTACAACATGAAAATACAAACACAAACTCCTTTGCATATTCAAATATGCACAGCATGTCCTGCATAAAACAATGCAATTCAACAAGAACGACAGAATGTATTGTGCAGTTACACCTGTCCGATATTTGCTGGCTGATAAATAAAAGGCCATTGAAAGTTCAGAGAACATAGGATCGGAAGTGCCATGGAAAACTTTCCCATGCCTGAGATAGCACAATCTCTCAGGAGGAATACCATAAAACATGTAAACTGGGAGCATCGCATCATTACATAACTGTATGCTACCTGTTACCTAGCAACTCCTCCTTGCGCTAGTGGCTATGGCTCTGTATGTGTTACCCTTCTCTCTCCATTTCAGAAAGCCAGGCCTTACCACTGAATCCCCAACAACCTCCATTTCTGCTGCACAGTGGACGGTTAAGGCACCTTGGTCATGCTAAAGTGATTATATAACCATCTTTACTGTAAATGATACTAAGTTAACACAAAGAAAACTGTTGAACTCTAGAATATACATACATAGTTTACAGTTAACACAAAAACATTCACAAAGAGGTACATAAGGTTGTGAACATTGGATTATCCTGACAGTTAAAGTAAGTTATTTCTTCTACTATTTCCTTTCTTTGAGCACAGTAAAGAAAATCTGCAACAATACCAATGGCGGCTGGTGACTGCTCATCCGAGGGGCGCAAATTCCGAATAAGTGTTCTGTGCGTCGAGTGCGTGTATCATCACGTGTTTTGTCAAAAATCGTTTATGATAAAAGAGACGTTCACGTTCACAAAATACATGCAAGATACTCCCTTAACACTAAACTCTGATTACGCATGATATTATGCGAGTATCTGGCAAACACGAGCATCTCTTTTATCATAAACCCTTTAGACGCGTTTGCAGCAGGCACTTATTTTGACAAGACAAGCGATACTTTGAAATTACGAACCACACACATGATGGGCTACATACATGTTGTGACGAACTTCGCATCGAGCGCCCACGAAAAAAGAAGTCACCGACGCCACTGAACAATACACACAAAGCTGGTCAGGTGTGTTTGTATGTTTTTGATAGTGTACACTCACATGCACCCATTAAATGTCCCTTTTCTGATTGTTTAAAACAAAAAAATGTGTTTCTTATTCACTTATGAAATATCATTGGTGCAAAACCCATCTGCAACCAAACCAATGAAAGTAAACTGGCAATAACAGTCCAAATGTGCCGCAAGCCTTCAAACAGTGACTATAACAAAGTCATCTAAAAGGAAAACGTATCGCTGATGAACATATGGTGCTTTCAATAAAGGATATGACATTCAACAATAACCACTCTGAAAGGAGGTTGTTATCTAAGTGAATACTTTTCAATAATACATTCAATTTGCTTCATGAATTATGAGTTGGATAGCTCCATTCAGTTCAGCTCTTTCCACAGTCATCTACTGTAAATAAAATATCCTTTTGTGTTTAAACAACCTGTTACCTTTTACATAACCTTTAGCAATTTAATAATGATGAATGATCTTACATAAAAAACGGCCTTTCAGAGAATAAACGTGTACCAGTAGGTGCTTTCTATTAAATGCAAAAAAAAAAAGAGCACCTTGACTCTATTCCCAGTCAAAATCCATAACACACAGCCTCAGGAATGCATATGCTCTTTCCTTTTCTGCATTTTTGCCACTACTCTTTAAAGGACACATTTTATTATCTCTGTCTTCAGCTCCTATTCAAGTGCATTCCTCAAAGGGACCAAAATAGCAAGCATCAATAAGTCTCCGCTCTCATTCTGTTGAGCTGCAAAAATGCAGCTGTTCCCAAAAGAGAGATGAGTGTTTTTCTATAAATGGGCCCTGACCCCTCAGAGGTACCGAACAGAACAAATTTAGCCCAAACAGCGTTAGCATTAATGAAGGAGGCGCAACGCTACACACACAAGATCCCTTCCAACCATTCTTTTTCTCATGCAAATAGGAGTTGCCATAGGAACCATGGGCTCAAATGCAGATATATTTAAAAAGGGCCAATGAATGAATGATAAAGCAGAGTGATTGGTATGTAAATACAATGAGAATACAAAGGTAGCAGAATGAGTTTCAATAGACCGCAAATTTGTGATGAATACACAAAATGCCGTTTTCTGAAAAGCGTTATGCTGAGTAAGTGTTTTTATGGATACAAAAACATCTCTTGTGCAGAGGAGCAATGAATGCTTTAAAAACAATAAAAGTGAAATATAAATAGTATTTCCAAGTGATACACTTATCTACTCTAAATATCCTTCCTGTCGCTATTTAATTGATAAAAAACGTTATTTTGCGTATTTGGTATAATACAATGTGTTTGCGTGGTTTATGGTTAAAAAACACGTTATTTTCCACATACCGTACATTTTTGTGGCTCCAGATTTTACTCGCTTCCTGAAATGCACGGATTTGAAAAAGTCTTTGTCCCTGATTGGCCAGCTAATCTGTACGTTGCGAGTGACCTGAATACCTTTGACGTCAGCCAGAAATGTGACGCTCCTTACCATGTGTGAAAGATTCAGTCACAATGCAATGCTAACAGGAGATAACTTACAGGCTGTGAGTCAAAGCGGGAGGAATTATGATAATGTCGGTCTTGTCTACATCACCAATCCCAGGAAGTAAACTGTTGCCTACAATCCATGTGTTTGTTGTAGTCCAAGAAAAGAGATTTGCATTGGAAACGATAACTCGCGTCATTGTTTACTTTGGGGTTTGTACCTTTTGCATATCGCTAACATGTACTAATACACACTTACACACCAAAGGAAATGTAAAAACGTGAATCGGACCATAGGTGCCCTTTAATGGTAGAGCATGTGCATTAGCAGCACAAAGGTGCTGATAAAATGTATAGCTTGAATTCTCTGTAAGTCACTTTGGATAAATCCAAATGCATAAATGTAATGTTACAAGAACAAAACAGTGGTAGTCTAAATTATAAAACGAACATTTATGTGCACATATAAATACTTTGCCATGTGGCATTAGACTGCCCTAGTTAAAAGATGCTTCTCTGTGTGAGTTGACAAACCTGGAAAAAGGTCCAGTACAAAGCCTGTTTAAAGCTTCACATGAATATGTAACAAACGCTTTGTAACATGTTATAAGATGTACAATGCTACATAAAAATTGATTAGTCTATAGACTTTCCCATAGACTCAAGCTGTCTTGCAGGAACAAGTGGAGCATCTGAGCAGGAATTTAGCATGCTTTGATATACGATCTGATAAGTTCCATCTAACTTTTCTGTTTCAATACAAATGAGAATAAGAGCATGATGAAATGTGCATGAAACTGCCAAACACTAGGCCTCTGATAGCAAGGTATCGCTGCACTAACTGCGTTCTGTTCTTTCGAGTATGAAAGACATGCACAGCATCAAACTCCGCATCCTGCTTTGTCAGCACAGGGACAGCTGTTCACAGAAAGGTCTTAGATTCATGTTGAATTGCAGTCCTTACACATACAAACAAACACTGCAGGCTGAACAGATATCCAGGGACAACGTAGAGCTATCTACTAGACAAGACATCTCAGCATCCACCACTGGGCAGTAGTCAAAAGTTGTGCTCGAAAAATAACCATGTGTTTTGTGCTTCAGAATGCTATTTGGCTGCAAAAGTGATTAAGTGGTTGGAAGATATTGTTGCGTCTGGTTGGTGATCATATATTGTTGCGTCTGGTTGGTGATCATAAAAGGAGCACTCAGTTGGTTTTTGTTTACATTTTGCTGTGGCTCTCCTTTGGCAGATTTAAACTGCTGTTACATCTAATTTTTGTTTTACAATTTGTAATATAATATAATATATATAGTATTATTACAGTTACTAATATTATTGGTAGTAGTACAACCCAGTATCACGAAATTACATAGTCACTTAAATTTTTTATTCTTTTCCATGACACGGTCACATTTTTCAGTGTTTATACGTGACCGCATTTTTGTTTACGTGTCCCTTTCACGTATTGGTTACTCAACAGTTTTGTCCTAATTTCTTACCATTGTCGCTTCGGATTAGGGTTAGATTTACATAAAATGACATCCTTACCCAAACCCAACTCTAACCCTAACGCCAGGGGACAATGGTTTAAAATTTAAAAAATATAAAAAAATAAATCAGAAAAAATAGTTTAAACAAATACTTTAAGTGACATCCTAACGCAAACACCAAATCTAACCCTAAACCGAATCGACAATGGTTTGACAATAGGAAAAAGCAGTTGAGTAACCAATACTTGACAGGGACACGTAAACAGAAATGCGTGATACGGTCATGTATAAACACGGAGAAAAGAATAAAAAATTACGTGATACAGGGTTGAGTAGTAACTTGCCATAAACTTGTTGGAAACGTCATCTAATCTCAACATATCATATAGAATAAAAACAGCTTTTTTAACCTCCTAAGACCTGGTGTCCACATAATTCTGTGTAACTGGAATCTGTTGTACACAAATGTGGACAATTACAATTATTTCTTCAGGTTCAAAGAAAAATATTTGGTTAAGGGATGCATAACGAATAACGATTAATCGCGATTAATCTATAGCAGAATAAAAGTTTTTGCTTACATCATATACGTGTGTGAACTGTATACCTTTGTATATAAATGCACACACATGCATGTATATATTTAAGAAATGTTTACATATGTATATACATTTATATATAATTTATATATAATATAAATACTTATATATAAATATATATTTTTCTTAAATTAAACATGCATGTGTGCATATTTATATATACATAATTATTATACACAGTTCACACACATATAAAACAAACAAATATATGATGTTTATTCTGCTACCACAATTAATCGTTATGCATCCCTAATTTGGTTATTATATTTATTGGTTCTTCCTAACCCCAAATAGCTGGATGAAATCCAAAATGCAAGCCAAACCAAAGCTCGGGTCTTAGGAGGTTAAATCTCTAATGACTGTAGTCTTCATCTTATGTGTACTTCATTAACTGTATGTTCTTTATGTGAAACTTATTTCGCTTCTTTAAAAGATAAATGTTTCAAATTAGGAAAAATACATTAGTTAGGTCAACTACGTACATTTAAAGAACATGCAGCTTTTTATAAGCACTCTTGATCTAAAATAAGCTTGACACAGAAACCCTTGAGTAGGGGAAATCAGGATTGTAACCTTTTTCCTATGTTTAAATTAAATAATACATCATCAAATGCTTTAAAAGATCTGAGAAGACACAATGTATTGACATCTATCAAGTAGGCACTTGTCTCTGAAATGTTTGAAAACTATGATCAGCAGCATCTTTATCATTGCTGGATCACAATATTATAAACAAAGCAGGTTAAACCGTACACAAACTCTTATTAGACGCCTAAGCAATGTCTTTGAACATAAAGTTCAGTTTTGGAAACGATTTGTTGTTAAACACGTTGGGAAGACGCAGTTGCCAAGGTAGGATGCTATTAATATCAGCGCGGGAATTAAATCAATACGTCAAACAGACTGCGATTCTCCGCTAGTTTTCCGCATGATGGCGACTCTGAGGTTTATAAAGCGCTTTCCTCAGCGTCATTTTCTCTCTTGTGTGGCAGACAGCGGAACAGTCTCTTAAAACTTATATATAGTGAGGAGAAATGGTGAAAATAATACACATTTATCATTGCAGTGATGGAAACACCACCGAAAGACAATGAACTTAAATCGTTCAACAAGTCACTACTGTTTGTTATTTGAAATAAACTCTTAAGCTATTTTAAATGTTTAATGTAAAAGAATATAAACATAATATTTCAAAATAATCAATCAATGTAAGCAAACATTAAAAAATATAGTTATATTATGTAACATAATATACAAGCTTTAAACTGATTTCTACACAGACTTGACATGGCAATAAATAAAATACTAAACACATGATGTAAATAATGTGGAAAAATCTCCGAAAATGAAGCAAGCCAGCAGATGCTGTTGGTAAAAGTGTCTATAGCGCATGCTCATCATATCTTTACGCATAAAACAAACCCCCACTCGCTGCTGGCTGCAAGCAGAATTGCAATTTTTAGCACCTTACCCCCAAATTGACAAGCCAACTAAGCTATTCACATATTCCCCATACAGAAGTACACACAAAGAGATGAGAAAGTTGAAAGATACCTGTTTTTCTAAGCACTCCTTGGCTGACAGTGAAGGTTTGGGTGAGGGCGACCTGTCACACACACATCCCTCCAACAGGTATAATCCCGAGGGTCGAGAGCTGGACTCGCTCTCAAAATAAAACAGCATATTTTGCAACAGAGCAAACCACTTCGTGTGCCATTTTGTGTTGTCGGAGCTCTTTTTGCTTAAGCAGCCTCGCCTCGTAGCATCTTTCTTTGCCAAAAGACCCAGGTAGGTGACATGACCATCATTAAGTCGCATTCCCTTCTGCATTTTTGTGAAGAAGATGCTGGTTTGAGGGAAAAGGCTGGTGAGGCTTGTTTGGTCCTTACATCTTCTTAGCACGAGATCCCCGAGTACACGGGCACTTTCGGGATTAGAAACCAAGCATGGCACGTTCTGCCCATCCACTGCAATCAACGCATTGGCACGAAGTATGGAAGAAGCGCAGAGAAAAACGATAAATGCCAAAGTCTACCATCGTAATGTTCTCGGATGCGTTTAGGCTTTGCAAAGGATAAAAATGCCTCTAGTAACCTCTTCCGTGACGCAACGAGCAGGGAGAATTAGGCTACAGCGCGTGCGAGTGATGGTTTGTCGCGTTCTCACGTGCAATTCTCTATAAACCAGTGCGCGCGCTCGCTGCTGAATGAGGCAGTGTCGTCACGTGACCCGATTTTCGTCGAGTGCATTTCAGCACCTCGGACAGAGAGACGCAAACAACATTTTGCAATAATTTACACAGCTGATTGGTCAATGGTTCTCCTATAGCTTCACTGCAAATAACATTTTAACAACCTTTATTTTTAAGAGTGTAGTCAGGTAACTTTCTAAGTGAAGAATCAGTACGTTACTATAGTTAGACTAATTATGTTATCAATTTGTTATAATAACAGTCGACTTTAAGGAAAGTCAGGCTATTACATTTCTAGTTTCGACATATTTTATAGCCATTGACATTATGTACATTCACTAAACATGCTCACTACACCTTTGTAGGCTTTAGGCTATTATTGGTCTTTTAGGTAGATATCGATTTTTCATGGCTTGTCCAACCAATACATTTATCTGTAATCAATAGTGTGAATGATCCTCAACAGTCAATCAGTAGTAATTCGCGAGGAGCTTCGCATTTGCTTATAGTTAAGTAAAGGATTCACAATGACCTGCTGTTCCTGTAAGTATCAGTTGTGTTACCTCAGATGACTTTGCTTTGAGCATTTCGTGAAAGCAAATGCCCCTTTCCCTGAATATTCCTTTCACAATTGAGATCATGTGTTTTAATGAACCCTGGAGAACCCAAGGACCCTTTTCTTAGCAGCAATTAACATTGGCCAATTTTGACCCATGGGTTCTCCAGGGTTCAGATATCAGATGTTCATATTTAAACAAATTTCTTCTTCTTCTTCAAAAAAGTTATGTTATGAAATGTAAGAAACGTAATGCAGATTTACATGATAGATATGGAGAGTGTAATAAAAATGTTTTCCTCACGTCTATCCTGTGCTATCTCTCTGTGCATTTCTTTCTGTTCTGTACACAGCTATACTCAGGCTGACACACTTAAAAACACTCACATTGCATAATCAGGTACTGTATAGAAGCATGTAAAAACCCAGAAACACATACATTTTACTAGTGTAATTTGTCCATGTCTCTGAATCATACACGAGTAAAGCCTTTTTTGTGAGGGGCTTGCATTTAGTAACCACATTCAAAACCTCAAGTTAAACTGTGGTTCAAACCAACCTATACTCAGGCCCACTACAGTAGCTCCTTGAACGTCTGTGTCATTTCCTCTTCTTTATCTTCTGTGATTGTTGAAAACATGTCTGTGATTCACCATAGCAAGGTAAAAAATATATAACAAGGACATACTGTGAAAGTCTCCATTCAGTAATTTCTTGAAAAATGTAAAGACTCCTGACTTTTCCTTACATAGCAGGTACTGTATAAAATTTTTAAAACATTATGGGGCGGTTTCCCGGACAGGGATTAGACTAGTCCTAGACTTAAACACTTTTAAGAGCTCTCCAAACTGAAAACAACTTTCACTTACAGATCTCAAAATACATCAGGGCCCTTTGTTTTACTTCAAGATGCACACAGGTAATGTTTTTAGTAAGGCATGTTGTTTAAAACTAGTTATATTTCCTAATTAAACTAAGGCCTAGTCCTGGATTAAGCTAATCCTGGTCCGGGAAACCGCCCCTATATCTAGATAAATGCCCATTTTCCATCCAATCTTTGCAAAAAATTTACCTATGAACATGAACATCGCCCCTAAGTTTATGCTTAGATTGTTGTATTAACCCTTGACAGTCCGACGGACTCTTATTGCCTTCTACATTTTATGGCCTAAAACGCGTGAACTCGCTTAGAGCACCTTTAAAATGCGTGAGGAATAACGATTTCTCCGCCATTGACGAGTTATTTTATTGACGAGTTATCTCGTCAATTAAGAGAAAACATTTGCATAAAAAAGTGTCCCTGAATTTTTATGTTAATCTGCAATACCGCGATTATCCACTAGACTTACTTTATGCAAAAACTGAAGCGAAAATGTTATTTACTAATTGTAAACTCTGTGTATGTTTTGATAATCGTTCTGATTCTGATCTCTAAAAAGTTCCTTTCAGCTTTTTGCCCAAAAAAATATTTTTAAAGAAAAATACCCATATTTAAGAGTTTTTAAGCAGAGGAAAAAAATTATATATATATTATATATACTGTATCAGTGGTTCTCAAACTTTTTCCGCGTGCGGCCCCCCCTTGGTTTCGGTGCATTCCTTCGCGCCCCCCCCCCAAAGAAAATGTATGACAAAAACTTCTAAAATGTATTTTTTAATTAAACAAAACATATTAAGTTATACAAAGTAGTGCTGTTGGTTGGTAGCCTTATTTTTATTAGGTTTAATTACACAGAATTCATGATAAATGAAGGTATTTTATAAAACGTCATAAAACTGGGGCCCCCCTGGCACCATCTCGCGGCCTCGGACCCCAGTTTGAGAACCACTCATATATATATTTATAGAAGAAAATTTTCCTGGAAGGCATTTTGTGACACTTTTGTGAAAATCACAAAAAATGCTGGTGGGCAACTTTTCAAAAAATGGCTGGCAGGGAAAGAGTTAATTACCAAGAAACATCAATAAATAACCTCACGTTTCAAAATGAATCAAAAGGACGCACCACCCAGAATCACATGATCATTCACAAGAAAAGTTACTTCATGTGACCATTGCATGGCCTCTTCCCACAGTGCTCCTGAAGGATGCAAAATACACTTTGAAAATTACGCATGACATCCTCAAACAATCATACTACTGAAAAACATGAGTATTGAGCAAACTAATGCCTAGCGTACACCAAAGGATTTTCACAGTCCCAGACTAAAGACCGGCAGTCTTGAGGAATCTAACTGGAGTCTCGGCGCGCTCCCGTCGTCTCGATCGTTAACTGTGAGGTGATAATCTGCAGTCAGCGACCCGATTTATGCCAGTCTTTCTTTAGTCTTTCATATCAAAATGTTTGATATTATCGCAAGTCCCAGCGTAGTCTCATGACGTAAAACAATCAACAACCAATAAATTCGTTCTCCGGAAACAGGAAGCCATCAGTCACAACAAAGAAACATGTCGATGGACGTGGAAACACAACGAGCGCGAAGTAGGCGAAAATGGACCGTGGATAAAGAGGAGCGCATTGATGAGCGGTGGGCAGAGCAGCCGTGTCTTTTTGATGTAACCTGCCATTCATACCACGACAGAGTGGAAAAAGAAAAGAAGTGGAGCGATATTGCCTGTATGTGTTAACATGCTAACTCTACCACTCTATTGAATGGCATAACGTGCTAATGTTTTCTGGTATGTGCTTACATTCTTCACACCGCAAGCGCCCTTGCGGCGCGTGTTTTTTTCGGCGCCCATGTTAACAAGTTAAAGCACAAGCACGTACACCGCACGCGTGCGGTCATACACGTGACGCCATAAATGTCATAAATGTGTGTTTCAAACAGTCATGACTTTGAGCAATGTAAAAGAAAGCAATGAAATATTTAAAAACACCAGAAGACTGCGCTGTCATTCATTCTCTGCCCAGCAAATGAGTCCTCATATAGCTTAATACTGTTCAGAGAAACAGATAACGTACATCAATACATCTAAATCTTATGCTTAAACTGTTGACGGGAAACACGATCGACTGCTTCATGCTGTCAATCACTGAGTGATTTTTTTTTATTTTATCTTAAAACCTAAGAGAAACAGATTTAATAATGTGCCAATGGCTTTTTATGTCTATAATTGTGTATTGTGTCTATATCTGTCATTACACGAACCAGAACATCACGAAAACAATGTTGGTTAAACAAATCACAGTTATATAAATTACACTGACCGTCAAAAACCGTCTTGAAGAGGTTTTGCTCATTAATGCATATAAAATAAAGTAATGTGAACTTGAGATTTTTATACTGTTATTACAGTTTTTCTCAGTCGCTTTGGTACATTTCTCGAATCATACTCACAATTTGCAAAACAGTAAGTGCATTTCTCAAAACAATACGGACAAGTAGCAAATAACCTGCAAAAGCCACTCTCTTAATCAAAATCAAAATCTCTCAAATATCTGTGTCAATGAACATGTCATTGCCATCAGAATGACAAGTCAATGTGTCATTGTGTATGGATAAGACAGTCAAATTGTTTAGTCACGTTGTCAATATAACTAATATCTAATAATATTAGACTTTCACTGGCAGCCCAAATTTAGCCTTGTTAGCCAAACACGCTTGCTGGGTCAGGAGGTATAGGAAGACTTCAGTGTAACTTGTTCAAAGAAATAAGAAACTGCTTTTTTGATGTGCACAAGTGACACAATGATGTGAGAAATGAACAAGTAGTTTTGAGAATTTCAATTCTGATCTGAGAAATGTACCAAAGCGACTGAGAAAAACTGTAAACTGCACAGTATGCGCTGCAAACGCAGCTGGTGTGAAAGCACAATGGACACGCGCATACATTTTTGTTAAATCACTCCTGAGCATGATGATAAAAAGCTAAAATAATCTTGTTGTAGTCTTGTAAATAGTGTCACTACAAGATTCAGTGTTTGTAAAATCTTTAGTCTGAGACTAAAAACTGTGAACCCAAGTCTTTAGATGTGAGCTGATAATCCTATAAAGTCTTTTCTAAATCTTTTCAAAGTCTTTAGGTGTACACAAAGCATAATACGTAACAAGCAGATCATAGACCTTGTGTGCTTTTGAACAAATCAATTGAGTAATTCGATGACTCACAATTCACAAAAATCTAGGCGCCTACCAAAGTAATGATGTAACCTGCAGAGGGGGACACCAAAAATTGTTAGGTGTATGTTTAAAAATACTGTACTAAACTTTAGTATTGACTATAGTAAACTGTAGTACATTGAAATTTATGTAGTATATTATAGTAGGTACTACACTTTGTTAATGTGAACTGTAGTATTCTGTAGTTTTAACTGTATTGAATTAATAAACTGTAGTAAATAAAGTGGCATACATCAATAAATACTATGGTGATGCTCAAAACACTACAGTATCTAGGAACCTTACTACATACTACAGTAAATAATAAGTTAACAGTTTTTTCATGTGGACCCCCCACACATGATTATTGAATCCTAGGTAGGTAGATAATAAGAATTATTTCCCGCTGTTGACCTCGATCACTGGAGGACAGTTCTGTTTATATGATTATACTGTAAAAAGGTCTGTAAATGTTTTAAATATAAGATCTGAAAAATAATTTTAATTCATTACAAAGTTGCTAATTGTATCTATCAATTACAGTTAAGCATTTTCTCGTCATTTGTTTGTTGACAACTGCGCTGTATACAGACGTTAAAGGTCAATGTACTGTACACTTGACCCGATTGGCACAAAACGCCTCCTTTGCCAATACACTGTAAAAAATTCCGTAGAAATTGCAGCTGGGTTGCCGGTAACTTACCGTAGATTTAAATGTATGTTATTTACTGGCAACATTTTGTTCAAAGTTAAATGAACATTAAACATTTACAAGTCTTTGTCTTTACAGAGTAAAACTAAAAAAACAGCATCAAGCAAAACATTCTGGGAAACAAAAAACAGAAAAAGGTTGATGATGATTTCTGGTTCCCAGAATGCTTTGCATGAGGCTGTTATTGTATAGTTTTATTCTGTAAAGATAAAGACATGTTAATATTTAAAATGTATTTAACTTTGAACAAACTCTTGCCAGTAAGTAACATAAATTTAAATCTACGGTAAATTACCGGCAACCCAGCTGCAATAACATTGTAATTTCTATGGAATTTTTTTCAGTGTAATTTCTACCGTTGACCTCTCATCCCACCATGCCTCACCGAATGAAACAGCTCAAGGTTTCAATTGGGGAACCAATTATCTGGTTTCATCAGAATGTGTGACGTGTGTCATGTGACGCAACTCTTTGTCTCGTCACTAATGTGTCTGAACAATAAACCATGTTCTAGCGCAGAACACAGCAGCATGCTTTAAGCACCCAATTTGTTTAAAAGGCACAGGCTTTAATCTGCCTCTGTCAGTCTGCTGGCTACTTCACAGAGCAGATTCATTTACGACTTTATCCGCGTTGTTATCTGCTCTCCCTCAGATCTACACTCACATAAATCCTCTACACCTACAGTGACATCTATTTGAATACATAAAGATTTTTTAGTTGTTGGATAAACTACTTAATGTAGAATTAACATTAGCGTTTGTCCATTATTTACACAAACTAACAAAAGAACTGAAACAGAGAGCTGATGATAGGAGAATCCTATCTTTTTATGATTTCAAATAGATTGTGCTGTCATTGATGATTGTCTCCTGCTTACGTCATCTTTTAAATAGATTTGCATAGGCAAGGAAAGAGATAACACAAAGCCCATTCTTTATCTGCTTGGTCAGTCTCAGATGGTGTGTATGTCTATGTGTACATATTGGACTGAGGAGTCTCTGAGTGTCCTATCCTGCACACAGTTATGTGAATGTTATTTTTCAGGCTGTTTTATTTTCACAGATTGATGAAGGGATTAAAAGCAACAGTTTTGTCTGCAGTAATCTGAATCAGCAGTCCTTTGGTAGCTATACAGAAGCCGTACTGAAGCTCCAGCTGGGCTGACTGTGACTGTTTACTGATAGAAAAATAAGAAGACCTCCAGGTATCCTTGTCTGCTCTGCTTATCTGTTTTCCAGAATTTTTCTCTGTTCCAACCACAGCAAACATCTTATGGATGAGGGATGGTATTTATGTGAGAGTTAAACCTTCAGGCTCAGTAATCCAAGCTGGATTCAACGTCAGTAACAGTAACGTCAGGTTTCTGCTCTGTGAATCGTAAAGTGTGTAATTTCTGTTGCACTAAGGCAATTAAAAAACTAATAAAAAATGACACCCACTAAAAAAAGAAAAATCATTTATGAGCTTTTATTAATATCTCAATTATTTCTACACGAAATCTCATAAAATATCTCCATCAGAGTTTCAGAAGAGATCCCAGCAATGTTACAAACTGAGCTCAGATCTGCAATCAAAAGTTAACTATATTGAAGAATAATTTTACTTTTATCTACACTCATTTGATAAATTATTAATGTCTTTTCTCATGTGCTTTTATTTTTATTTCTCTTAAACAATTTTAGGAGAAACGTCAGAGACTAAGTTAAAGAACAATAATATTTTTCTCTGGTTTACTCCAAATATCATCATGGTGTTTCAGTGGCGGCCGGTGACTTCTTTTTTTGAGGGTGCTCGATGCGAAGTTCGTCACAACATGTATGTAGCCCGTCATGGATTGTGGTTTTTAATTTCAAATATGTGTTCTGCACGTCGAGTGATCCTATGTGCATCACGTGTCTTGTCAAAATAAGTGCCTGCTGCAGACGCGTCTAATGCTGCGTTTACACCAGCCGCGGTAGAGGCGGCACAAACGTGCTATTCTCGCGTAGTTGGACGCTTGAACATTTGAGTTTACCTGCTTCATTCGCGCTTGAAAGCCGCGCGTGAAATTCTAGTAATTCGAGACATTCCGCATCATGGGGGGTCTGCTGAGACTTCGCTCGCTTCCTGTAATCACATCACTACTACAGCAAGGTCCTAATTGGTTAACGCTGAAGTTCAGATTTTTCAACTTGTGCGTCTCCCGCGGCAACGATCAATTTGCGTGCCATTCGCGCTGCGCCTACCACGCGTACCGCGCCGCAGGATGCCTAATCGCGTCTTTGCATTGACGTAACCCGTGCTTGCTGCCTCTACCGCGGTTGGTGTAAACGCAGCATAAAGGTTTATGATAAAAGAGACGCATGCGTTTGCCAGATACTCTCATAATCTTGTGCGTAATCAGAGTTTACTGTTAAGGGAGTGTCTTGCGTGTATTTTGTGAACCTGAGCATCTCTTTTTATCATAAACGGTTTTGACGCGTGTGCAGCAGGCACTTATTTTGACAAAACACTTAATGCACGTGGTTCACATGATGCAACAAACACATATTTTGAAAACACAAGCAACACACATGACACTCAGAACACTTATTTTGAATTTGCGCCCCTCAGATGAGCAGTCACGATCCGCCACTGGTATGTTACATCCCATTTGAAAATTAACCATGATTTTACCACAGTTGAAACATGATTACTATACACTCTAAAAAGGTACAGAAGCTGTCACTGGGGCAGTACCCTTTCGAAAAGTACACATTTTTATCTATAGAGGGCATAGTACCTCAGAGCTATATATTAGTACAACATGATCTCACAGAAAGTCGTGTTATAGTCACAAAAAATTTGATCAATTTATTTGTGTCCAAGGCACAAAATTCAGCTTTTTTCGTGTCACTCATTATAAATACTTTTTCATGTCCGTGGCATGACTTTCTTTTTCATGTCATTTTATTTATTGTTTTCCCAATTTTTCCCCTATTTTAAAATCATTGTCGCTTTGGGTTGGGGTTAGATTTGGGGTTTGGGTTAGGATGTACTTTTATGTATTGGTTTCTACATGTTTTTCTTCTGCTTTTAAAACTATTCTCGCCTGGAGTTGGTGTTAAAGTTGGGGTTTGGGTAAGTATGTCTAAAAATGTAACAGAAAGTGATTCTAACCCCAACCCCAAGCGACAACGGTAAGAAAATACGAAAAAATTATGAGAAAACAATATAAAATGAAACGAAAAGAAGTTTGTGCAACGGACACAAAAAACTATTTATAAAAAAAAATGCGAGTGACACAAAAAAGTACGGAGCCCGTAATGCCGAGTTCAGACTGCATGATTTTAGCCCTGATTTTGACTCGTCGACAGGTTTTGAGAAATCACCGACAATTGCCCGAAATCACAGGCAAATCAATGACAATGAATTATAAAAGACGGGCTCTGAGAGAAAGGCAGACGAGTCGCCGACACTTGTGAGATATCTGGCATGCTAAATATATGTACACTGTAAAAAAATTCAGTAGAAATTACAATGTTATTGCAGCTGGGTTGCCGGTAATTTACCGTAGATTTAAATTTATGTTATTTACTGGCAAGAGTTTGTTCAAAGTTAAATAAATTGTATTCTTTATCTTTACAGAATAAAACTATGCAATAACAGCCTCATGCAAAGCATTCTGGGAACCGGAAATCATCATCAACCTTTTTCTGTTTTTTGCTTCAGATTTTGTTTACCAGAATGTTTTGCTTGATGCTGTTTTTTTTAGTTTTACTCTGTAAAGACAAAGACTTGTAAATGTTAAATGTTCATTTAACTTTGAACAAAATGTTGCCAGTAAAAAACATAAATTTAAATCTACGGTAAGTTACCGGCAACCCAGCTGCAACTTCTACGGATTTTTTTTACAGTGTACTGGTCGGCGATTCAAAATCATTCCGTATGAAATGTGTTTTGACTGACAATAACATTGGCGAAGACCTACAGCCAATGAGAGTGCAACATACAGGGCAGCTGGAAGTTCGGGGAGGAGTCTCTCAAAATATTTCCTCCTTTATAATCTTTATTTCTTTTTCTTTCTGCTGCAAATGAGCGCACATGCAATTTGTACGGTAAGCTTCTTGCGAGCTACCATTTTTAATACTAATCCCACCCAGTCTCACGTGAGAACTCCGGTCTTGCACGCGTGACCTCGCGTTGTTTCCTTCACGTTACTTCTCGCGTGCGTTTGGTTGTGAGATGTAGTTTGCAAAGCAGGACAAAGTAATCTGCGATTCTTCTTACGGTAAAGTCATGCAGTATGAAAACCCCTGTCGTCAATCCATCATGCAGTCTGAAACAGCAGCAACTGAACGCTACCTCAGATAATCACCCAGTGTGAAACCACAGGTGACCCGACTAGTTTGAAAATCATGCAGTCTGTCGCACTACTATCCCACGCGAAACTATTGCGTGCGCACGTGAAACTATCGTGTGCGCACGTGAAAGCGAAAGTTTCACGTGCGCACGAGAAAGTTTCACTTGCGCACGCGAAACTAAACTTTTTACAAAAATTCTGCACATGAAGGTTTCGTGTGAGCACGTGAAAGTTTCACGTGAGCACGTGAAAGTTTCACGTGAGCACGTGAAAGTTTCATGTGAGCACGTGAAAGTTTCGCGTGAGCACACGAATGTTTCGCGTGAGGACGCGAAAATTTCACGTGAGCACATGAAACTAAACTTTAGATTTTTTTACTCATCTGTGCTCAAGGCAAAAAAATCTAAATTTTCTTGCCATGGACATGAATAAATTAATCAAATTATGCATGACTATAACACGACTTTCCGTGAGATCAGACTGATTAGTACCTCAAAATTAGCTAATAGGGGTGTCACGATTTCGATTTTAAATCGAAATCGATCGAAATTAAATCACAGCTTCGAACTTCGAATTAAAAAATGGGATCGTCGATGCTGCCACGCCCCCATTTCACGTCCGGTCGGCTTGCCAAGCGAGGAAAAAAACTCTCAGAGATGCCTTTAAAAACATCTGTCCAGCGGAACGCGATCATATTTTAAACACGAGGGATGCTACAACTCCTTGAAATGCATATCATAAACAGGATTACCAGTGATCTGACTTTGGACAGAGCGCAGCTCTCTGCACGTGCGCGATAGCGAGGGAGGCGCAAAGATGCAGCGGGTTATATTTTAAACAAAAGAATAGTTTGCCTCAGCTTGCATGAAACGCATAAAACTGAACAAATACGTAAGGGTTACTACTTTAGTTTATGTTCAGACGTCGGACAGATGCGAGCACGTGCACGTGAGACAGAGAGAAGCGCAGCTGCTTATTATGCTGGATTTATTTCAGATGCTATGAGTCCAAGACACGCGCATTAAGTCCATGTTAGAGATGCGCGGATGGACTATTATTTCATAGCCTGCACTGGTGTCATCCTAATTTACCACGTTGGAAAACTTATTCCAGGCAACCCTTTCTCACATTCTATTTCCTTTGTTTTTAATTCTCATTTTTTGAGTTTGCCACGTACCTCCTTCGCCGGCGTTGATAAGAGCTGTGTCAAAATGCGTCCTCATTTCTCCGCGCTGTTAATGATAGAACGAATGGATCCTTAACAGCCGAGGATATCCCAAACAATTAAAAGCTTTATTAAATAAAAGTGTGTATTTATTAGAAAACTTTTTCTTGTCACTGTTTTAGTATTATAAGTTATGTTTTGTGTTAATATTATTCTGTTTATGTTGCGTATATTTCTAGGTTGATTATTTGATATGCTGTTGAATAGATTAATCTACATCAATGTGTCATATGTTCTGAAATAAATTAATATTTTTCTGATTACATATTTATTTTAATAAGTCAGAAATGTCTCCGCTGTTTTCTGCTGACAGGCGCGGTGGGGGCTACTGGGGGCGTGTGCAGCAGGTGACGCAAATTTTGGGTCCTCAGAAGGCTAGACCGTCTCATTTCAGTTCTTTTCTTGAACTTCTGAGGCTGCCACTATGAAAGACAGAGATGTCGCATGCTTAGAAGGACAGAGCTAATAACAAGCAGTCGATCCGGCACCCGCCCGAATTTAATTAAAATATTATTTTTCGTCACGTCATCCGCCCGATCCATTAAGCCAACCGCGCATAGTCATGTGCGTGCAAGAAGGAATCCTCTCTCTACAAGCTCTCGCGTTAAGTGAAGCCCACAAACCCCCATGCGAGTTTTGCAATGTGCATGTTAATGTTAAAGTATTATAATAATAAATAATGGCATATAATTTTTGTCTAAATTATATGCCATATAAAAAATATGTAAAAATCGAGAATCGGATCGAATCGTGACCTTAGAATCGAAAATGTAATCGAATCGAGGATTTGGAGAATCGTGACACCCCTATTAGCTAATGGTACATATTAGGATTTTCAAGGGTACCACAATGACACAGGGTCACAGTGACAGCTTTTCTATACCTTTGGAGATGGTTTTGTCTGTGGTAATCAATAAACCATACAATTTTTTTTAAAGGGTATCTTAGAAGAATCAATACTGTAGGCTATAGGTAGAAATGCCTTTAGCTAACTTTTTACACATCAATCTTTTGCATCTATGACCTAAGTTTCATTGACATTTCTAATGCAGGTGTCAATGCATTAACTCTTAGTAAAATTCTTAATGATGGTTAGAAAGGACATGGCTGAAGACATTGTGCTGTGTGTTTGAGAACGGTCTACCCCTAATTACATGATCCACTAGGCCTCTAATTCAGCGTGCTCCTCTTAGACGACATTTACTAATTACTCCTTCCTTTTTTTAGAAGCAGCTCCCTTGGTCTTATCAAGCCTTCCCTTGTTTCTCATTGTCTGCTGCCTGTGCATGCTCACGGGGACTGAAGAAGCTACCATGGGCTCCACCTATCAGAGACGATTCGAGGAGCATGTGGGTTGCTCCATCAAAGCCATTAGAAATACGTCACACATGTACCTCAGCTGTTGATTGGTTTGTACTAGCGAACAAAATGTTTTCATGATGTGTTATGGTGAATAGGGGCTATCCTGCAGTCAAATGGGATTTATTCGGTCTTAAATTTTTTGGGAAAGGTGAGGTGGGGTAATCTTAAATAAAATAAATAATTAAATACTTTGGGTATTCAAACAAATGGCTACGCAGATTTTAAAGGAATAGTCTACTCATTTTCAATATCAAAATATGTTATTACCTTAACTAAGAATTGTTGATACATCCCTCTATCATCTGTGTGCGTGCACGTAAGCGCTGGAGCGCGCTGCGACGCTTCGATAGCATTTAGCTTAGCCCCATTCATTCAATGGTACCATTTAGAGACCAAACACATCAACGTTTTTCCTATTTAAGACGAGTAGTTATACGAGCAAGTTTGGTGGTACAAAATAAAACGTAGCGCTTTTCTAAGCGGATTTAAAAGAGGAACTATATTGTATGGCGTAATAGCACTTATGGGAGTACTTTGACTCGGCGCAGTAACACCCTCCCTCTCCCATTATGAGAGGGAGAAGGGGAGCGGACTTTTCAGGCGAGTCAAAGTACTCCCAAAAGTGCTATTACGCCATAAAATATAGTTCCTCTTTTAAATCCGCTTAGAAAAGCGATACGTTTTATTTTGTACCACCAAACTTGCTCGTATAACTACTCGTCTTAAATAGGAAAAACGTTGATGTGTTTGGTCACTTCTAACTTTATCTCTAAATGGTACAATTGAATTAATGGGGCTAAGCTAAATGCTATCGAAGCGTCGCAGCACGCTCCAGCGCTTACGTGCACGCACACAGATGATAGAGGGATGTATCAACAATTCTTAGTTAAGGTAATAACATATTTTAATATTGAAAATGAGTAGACTATTCCTTTAATATGAGCTCTAATTGGTATTTTGTGGAAAGGAGATATTGGCTACAATTGAAAAATGTTGGATTGTTTTAACCCATGGTGGGCAAATATCTCAACCAATGGTTTACATTAACCTAAAAAATGTCCATATGAAAAAATCTATCATCTTGGGTTAAAAAAAAACGCAGCATAGGTTAATGTTAAAGTTTTGTTCATTTTTACCCAACCATGAGTTGAAACCCAGCATTATAAAAATGTAAGTACTATACGTTATGATCTGCATTGCTCCAAATTCTCTACAATGACTCAATAGGCCACTAAAACATAACAAAAATGATTGATATCTGTTGTCAGGGATTTATGAAAAACACAACAAAAGACTTTTTGGCGACATGAATAGAAACCAAAATTTAATCAATGCTGACATTAAACCAAAAACAAATCTTGGTAGTATGTGTGGAACATAAGGTAGCATTTTTGCTTAAAAATGTGCAAGAGGAAAATGTGAATGTGTTTTGTCAAAGAA
>NW_027395284.1:3118990-3159150 GCF_027580225.2 Misgurnus anguillicaudatus | reverse complement strand
CAAATAGAAATATAAAACCCAGTCCTAATTAAAAAAGAAAACAATTTGAAAAAAATATTGAATCCAATATTGGGTAAATATATAGCATAACAAGTGATTTATAAGCTTTTTTCGGCTGGTCATTTTTGACTGGGAACACAAAAGGTGTTATAGGGTTCTGAACACAACCTGAGGGTTAAATAACTTTAATTCATATTGTTTACTCATGGCATCCTCATTTTCAGCGGGGTATCTGCTGCTCAGAAGCTGCTTGCATAATATTTGCAAAGTCTATGAATCGCCATGTATACACAAAAGGCTAATATTTTAACAAAAAAAACGTTGGCTTGTAAATAGTTTGACAAACGGTATTAGCAGAATAATTACGTTGCTAATGCTAATCATTACTAGGCTTATTTCTCTTTAAGTTACCTGTTGTCACTTTTGTTTGTCCTCTTGAAAATAAATCTGTAAGTTTGGCACATTTGGCAGCAGCATCCTCCTCCAATGGATTTTTTCTTCAACCTGTTTTTACGCCCTCCTCCTCTCAGACGCGTATTGTTACGGTAGGGCCGGCCCAGCCTACCGGAGAAAAGTTTTCTGGGACGTGCTATGGACCGAACCAACTCTATGGGAGGGGAGGGGAAAACTCCCTCACATGGTACAACCCATGCAGAGCTGCGCGCTGTCAATGCGAAACGTGTGAAGTGTCATTTAAAGAGAAGATAGACTCACTAACGTGACAAATGTAAAAAAAAAAAAACCCGACCGGCCCAAAAGTGAAGCGGCCCACCGGGAATTCTCCCGGTTCTCCCGATTACCCACCCCGGGCCTGGAACAGTTTGAGTCAAATACTGAGATGGCAGGCCAGAGCTCGACATTTTTGTAATGAAATATGCAATTTCTGAATGCAGAACTTTTCAGCCATAAAAAACACCTGCAAGGCCTGAAAGAGATCAAGCCTCAGCCAAGAAAAAGTAACGCAAAAGTAACTAAAAAGTAGCGTAAGCATTACTTTCCATGAAAAGTAACTAAGAAACACAAGTAGTTACTTTTTTGGGAGTTACTTAATATTGTAATGCATTACTTTTGAAAGTTACGTTCCCCAATACAGCTAACCATCAATAAGTATAATGTTAGCGTTTACTAGCTAAATACCAGATTGATAATTCGCTACTGTACTAGCATTACTTAATTCATTAAGATAAATGGAGGATCAGATAGCTCCTGTAACATAGCCAGGCAGACAACAAATTAGAAAATCTAAAGATAGTATGCAAGCAGTATAACATTACTTAATAGTCCAAAAGCATGACGGCTAAGTCAGCATCATCAGGAACCCCTCCTCCCCTTTTAGTTCACGCCAGTGAGCGAACGCTGGCCCAACATTGATCCTTGTCCTTCCTTTTATTCCTTTTACACTCTCCCGTTTTCTCTTTTCTGGTCTCCTCAGACAAAATCTTGGGTTTCTTTTTCTTAGTTACTGCTTCGGCCATGACATAAACTTTCGGAAAATAAATAGTTGCGCTCTCATGTCCGAATTTGGGGAAGTGGAGGAAGGGACGTATGCCATAAAGCAGTCGAATTTTGTAGTTATTTTTGTGCTTGGGTAACTACACTGCAAAAAAATGATTTTCAAGAAAAAAATGTCTTAGTATTTTTGTCTGGTTTTCAGTATAAATATCTAAAAATTCTTAAATTAAAGGCGGAGTCCATGATGTTGGAAAGCCAATGTTGATATTTGAAATCACCTAAACAAACACGCCCCTACCCCAATAGAATCTGGACCTTCTGTTGATAGACCCGCCCCACACATACGCAACCCGGCATTTGATTTGATTTGATTGGCTATAAGTGTGTTTTGGTAGTCGGCCCGTCTCCTTTTCCAACGCGTTTTTCAAACATCGTGGACTCCGCCTTTAAGATGCTTTTTCTTGATGAGCAAAACGGCTCAAGAAAATAGTTTTTAGACCAAAAATATAAATTTAAGTTATTTTGTGCATAAACAAGCAAAAAAATCTTGAACATTTTTCTTAAACACAAAATTTAAGAAAAATTTGCTTACCCCATTGGCAGATTTTTTTTTGCTTGTTTTATGCACAAAATCACTTAAATGTAATAGTTTTGGTACTAAAAACTAGACTTATTTTCATGGGTCGTTTTGCTGATGAAGAAAAGCATCTTAATTTAAGAATTTTTTTATATATTTTTACTGAAAACAAGACAAAAATACTGAGAATTTTTTTTCTTGAAAACTTTTCTACTTAGTATTTTTGTCTTGTTTTCAGTAGAAATATCTAAAAATTCTTAAATCAAGATGTATTTTCTTGATGAGCAAATTATCAAAGAAAATAAGTCTAGTTTTAGAAAAAACATGTCAAATTTAAGCGAATTTGTGCTTAAAACAAGCAAAAAATCTGCCAATGGAATAAGACATTTTTTTGCTGAATTTTTATTGTATTAAGTTAACTCAAGAAAACATTTCTTATTCACTGAAAAAATGATTCATTGAATTTACTAAATTTTTTTAAGGTAAGTGCACTGCAAAAAATGACTTTCTTACTTAGTATTTTTGTCTTGTTTTTAGTAGAAATATCTAAAAATTCTTAAATCAAGATGTATTTTCTTAATGAGCAAAATGACCTAAGAAAATAATACTAGTTTTTAGACAAAAAATATACAATTTAAGTGAATTTGTGCTTAAAACAAGCAAAATTATCTGCCAATGGGGTGAGAAAATTTTACTTGAATTAAGTGTTTAAGAAAAAAGAAATCTTATTTCACAATTTTTTTCTCACCCCATTGGCAGTTAATTTTGCTTGTATTAAGGACAATTTCACTTAAATTGTATATTATTTGTCTTAAAACTAGACTTATTTACTTAGCTCATTTTGCTCATCAAGAAAAAGCATCTTAATTTAAGAATTTTTAGATATTTCTACTGAAAACAAGACAAAAAAACTAAGTAAGAAAGTCATTTTTTGCAGTGTGGTTGCAATCAATTTATTTAAGCTACGTTTAAACAAAAGTTTTATATTTTATTTTACTTTACTAATCTTTTTTTGTTTAAATGTAGCTTAAATAAATTGATTGCAACCACTTACTTAACCACTTAAAAAATTGTAAATTCAATAAATAATTTTTTCAGTGAATAAGAAATGTTTTCTTGAGTTAACTTAATACAATAAAAATTCAGCAAAAAAATAAATTTAAATTCAAATAATAATATTTTTCAGTGTTCCATTGCCATATTTTTTGCTTGTTTTAAGCAAATATTCACTTAAATTTGATATGTTTTGTCCAAAAACTAGACTTATTTTCTTAGGTCATTTTGCTCATCAAGAAAATACATCTTGATTTAAGAATTTTTTGATATTTCTACTAAAAACAAGACAAAAATACTAAGTAAGAAAGTCATTTTTTTGCAGTGTACCTTTTTAGAGTTTCAAGTACAAGTAAAAGTGATCCAGACCCCGTAAGGCTATGGTAGACATCTCATTCAACCTATTTTAAGTTGATGTAGCATCACAAGGGTCTTGGAAATATATTATGAAGGTTGAAAAACTGCAGTGTCACTTTAAAGACCCAGTTCAACACCACATTTATATACCTTCTTTTGTTTCCTTTTCTTTTCTTTTCAACTGCATTTCATGGCCTACAGTAAATAAGGTTTAATAGATATTTTTAATCATGCGTTTTGCACACTGCAGCCGTGTGGGATTCAGATTTGCCCTTTGTTGTGTGCTGTTTGTGGTTTCTCCATAGACCTTGTATTATTCATCAAGGAGTCTCTCTCTCTCTCTCTCTCTCTCTCTCTCTCTCTCTCTCTCTCTCTCTCTCTCTCTCTCTCTCTCTCTCTCTCTCTCTCTCTCTCTCGCTCTCTCTAGCTCACATTTTTATGCAGAGCTTGCTTTAGCCTGAAGCCATTGAAGTCAGGAAAATAAAAACACAGTGAGATGGGAAGGAGCTATGTACTGTAAAAACATCACCGCTATGTCGCGGTGACACCGTTGACCTGTGACGCTCTAACGTTGCTTGTTGAATATATAATGGCAACGAGTGTTTGTACGTCATGCCTGTTTGCATCTTTATCCATCACCGGCCCGTCTCAATTTATATGGCAGGAATGCATCTGTTCCCTGACCCTGCCAGGCATCCTTGTGTCATCGAGTCTAAGTGAAAATGCATCAAATCAGAAAGCCGTAATTTCAAGGCAAAGCTGCAGCGCTGTGGGTGCCGGTCATGCCGGATCAGAAGGGTCTGAGAATTCCTCTGCTTCTCTCTCCTTATGCGGCGTGAAGAGAATCAAATGTGGGTTTTATCGCAGTAAATTGCAAAGGCTTTTTGTATCAAAGTGCTGCTGGGAAAGCTTGATCCGCATTTTCCTATTTGTGTATAGAGAAAGCTAACTAAATATGTAACGGTTCATCTTGATGTCCTGAAATGTGGAAATTTAAACGTTGTAGAAAAAAGATTTTATTCAACAATTTGTTTTCCTCCTTGGTCGTTCAGTGCGCGTTCACGAGCAGACTACAGCGCATGCACCAGACGTGACCTGCCAACGTTTTTACACATTTTTTTTTAATTTAAAGAGCACCTATTTCATTGCTAAAAAACAACGTTATTTTGTGTATATAGTATAATACAATGTGTTCGCGTGGTTTATGGTTAAAAACATTATTTTTCACATACCGTACATTTTTGTAGCTCCAGATTTCATTATCTTCCTGAAACGCAGTCCCTGATTGGCCAGCTAATCTGTACATTGTGATTGGCCTGAATACCTCTGACGTCAGCCGGAAATGTGACGCTCCTTACCATGTTTGAAAGATTCGCTCACAATGCAACGCTAACAGGAGTTAACTTACAGGCTGAGTCCGAAGCGGGAGGAATTATGATAATGTCGGTCTTGTCTACATCACTAATCTCAGGAAGTAAAATGTTGCCTAAAATCCGTGTGTTTGTTGTAGTCCAAGAAAAGAGATTTACGTTGGAGACAATAATGTCATTGTTTACTTTGGGGTTTGTACCTTTTGCATATTGTTAACATGAACTAATACACACTTAAGGGGGTCGCACACCGGATGTGCAGCACCGCGTAAGTCGCGTCTAGGATAACTCAGAGGTAGAGGTCTACACGGGTCCAAAAATTCCTACCCGAACCCGATCAGACCCGCAAATGTGCTACACTGAACCGACCCGGACCCGTCTGTTGTTTTGAAAGCTGGACCCGGAACCGACACGGACCCGTCTATTATTTAAAAGCTGGACCCGGAACCGACCCGGACCCGTCTATTATTTAAAATCTGGACCCGAACCCGTCCGGGAAAACACAGACCCGACCGGCAAATATTCTTTAGCTAAATGTTATTAATAAGTCAATAAACAAGTAGCGAAAATTAAACTTTTTGTCTTAACCATAGAAGTTAGTCATCTCCCTCTTTGTACCTGACTGTGTGATGCACAATCCTTATTTCCAAGAAAGTTCCATCCATGTTATTCCTCTCTTGACGATTGAAGTGTTTAATGCTTATTCCAGCTTTAAAAGTCCACTTTACAGTCATGGTGATTAATAACGCAGTTTTACATCGGGTCAACTTGCTTAATAACGTTTGCCCATTTGGATTATAATAACGATTGCTCGTTCAGTGCCATGGCTGCTTTCGTTAGCTTTGCTTCTTTGCTATCATCTCTGTGCTCTTTGAGCAGAGTCGCGAAAACTTTAGATATAACAGCAAGACGGTCAATTTATAATATTATTATAAAAATTAGAGAAATCAGTGCAAAATGCACGGTACGGCGGAATAGGTCCCGCCTTCTAAATAAAAGAGCCAATTGTCAAAAGTAAAGTCATTGCGTCTCACTGCAGAAGCTCCTGACTGGTAACCAGAAAAACATTACAAGAGCACATGCGCGTTAGCTGCCTTTTTGGAGCAACCAAATATAAACCTTTTAATGCAATTTTAGCGTCATAGAAAAAATGTATGGGACAGTTCATCTAAGTTTTTGTTGCTGTTTTTGAAATATTTTATTTAAATGTGTGTGTTCTCCGAGTCCGATCGACCTCGGGTATTACCCACAATGTTAAACAGACCCGGGACCCGAAGTAATAGATTGAGACCCGGCCCGGACCCGGCTGATCATTTAAAATATAGACCCGAACCCGTACGAGTCCCGGGTCGGGTCCCGGGTCTTCGGGTCTCGGGTCTTCCGTGTAGACCTCTACTCAGAGGTGTCGTAAACCGGAAGTGCACATTAAATTGCGCGAGCTTAGTAAGATAGCGTCTACTTCAAAATGCAAAATATACGTTAGCAGCCAATGTTAATCGTTAATGATTTGGGACAAATATGATGTTATTTAATGTTAAACTATATGAGTGGTGCTCTGTGGCGTGACAGGGATTTGAGCAGCTTCCTGAGTCAAAGCTGGGCGCCGCGGACAGGCGGCACCTGTCAGCGCCGGTGTGCGTATACTCATAGAAAACAATGTGTTAGATTTTTTCAGAATGGGCTGAGCTGCGCGTCCGGTGTGCGGCCCCCTTTATGCAAACATTGTAAACAATACTTTAACAGGACGTATAAATGCACAAATTTCTTGCCAGCATATTCACGTAAGCATAATCGTTAGTTTTGTTTTTCTTCGTTTTTCTTTACGCACAAAAGTTATCTCGTTGCTTCATTGAACTACTGATGGCACATGGACCATTTTGGTGATGTCTTTCATTCTTTTCTGGGATTGATTGTAAAAATAAAACTGCAGCCTATGGGACAGTCACAAGCCTCCGTTTTCATAAAAAATATCTAAAAATGTGTCGTGAAGACAATCTTAAGACTTAGGTTTAGAACGACACAGGTGTAAGTAAATTATGAAAAAATGCAATTTTGGCATGAACTAATTCTTTAGCATTTTAGTCTTAGACTTAGAATTGTCTGAATAAAAAACAGCTTGCAATGACATCTTAAAATAAGCTTCATTGTTTTGTCTGTGTATGTTTGTAAAACCTAAATATCCTTTAATTTAGGCTTAATCATGGCTTAATCTAAACCCAATCTTGTTTATTTTTTTCTGCATATGTCTGTGTTTCCGGTACTGCTTGCAAATGGTTTCAGTGATTCTTAGTGCTTGAATAACACTGTCAGCTGATGGTCATCGGTGTTGACCCAGTCCATCTCTGACTTTCAGATCCCACCCTGTGAATAATACATCACAGACTATGTTAGCTGCCATGCCTCCTTTGACTTTCCATTTAGTACATAAAGAGGTATAATTGCTCTGATTCACATTCAGGTGAGTCAACCTCTGTACCCGTGGGGCCGCTAAAATGCACCGCTCAACTTCTGATCTTTAAATACCACGTTGCCTGCGGAGCTTTGCTGCAATTTATACGACAAATGCTTTTGCCCCTGGTAATTCTGCTGTATCAAATGCAGAAATTGATTGCATTTGGGCTCTGTCAGTCTTTTAGTTTCCAATAGTGAGTCTGTATTATTTTTTTGTCCTGGCAAAACCAGAGCCTGCGACTATAAAGTCAACCACAAAGCTGTTTACCCTTCTTCTTTAGTCAACATTGAGATCTATTATCCACACCTGTATATTTGTTTATGTTGGGAGTATGTACTTCTGAAATGAGCTGTTGAGAAAACATCATTATGCTTTTAAATCAATGCAAGGCCAGATTTCCTCCAGAATTTAAGACCTTGATTTTGATTCCTCTTCCTGTATTGAGTTCACACAGTCTGTCTCCAAGCAAGTGCCCTAGAAGTTTGTTTGGAAATGTCAGATCAGATCGCTTACAAATGAATCATTGTGAAATCAAGGTTATCAGTAGAGATGTTCACTGACGACAGCGATGGATCAGCTGTGAGGAATCGCAGGGCGATCTCAACTCACTTTGGAAGATTAGACGAAATAAGCGAATCTTTATAACCTTCCAGACTCCGATGGCCATCAGCTGCCAGTCTTATTTAAACTATATAGATCTCTGTAACATTTTAATGGAAAGGGGTATGCATAAGACTGACATGACACCTTCATAATTTTGACATGACACGTGTCATGAACATGAAGGAGATTTTATGCACGTTTATGAACTGTTATTAAGTGTCAATCGCTCAATTATGTAATTTTTAATGCAAAGATGACATTGTTTAAGATGTCTTTGTTATGACAGCTTGACTTACCAAGACAACATAACTTGACATAGAAGATTAATGACACTCTTTTTTTTGGAAATATGCTCATTTTCCAGCTCCCCTAGAGTTAAACATTTGATTTTTACCATTTTGGAATCCATTCAGCTGATCTCCGTGTTTGGCGGTACCACTTTTAGCATAGCTTAGCACAATCCATTGAATCTGATAAGACCATTAGCATCGCTCTCAAAAATTACCAAAGAGTTTTGATATTTTTCTTATTTAAAACTTGACTCTTCTGTAGTTACATCGTGTACTAAGACCGACGGAAAATTAAAAGTTGTGATTTTCTAGGCAGATATAGCTAGGACTATACTCTCATTCTGGCGTAATAATCAAGGACTGATGCCGTAACATGGCTGCAGGAGGCGCAATGATATTATGCAGCGCCCAAAAATAGTCCCCAGCTGTTGAAAGTTACCAAGGGGGCTATTTTCGGGCATGTGTAATATCAGAAGAGTTCAATTTTACATTTTTAAAATAAACTCTTTGGTCATTTTTGAGCGTGATGCTAATAGTCTAACCAAATTCAATGGACTATGCTAAGCTATGCTAAAAGTGGTACCGCCAGAGCTGGAGATTGGCTGAATGGATTCCAAAATGGTAAAAATCAAATGTTTAACTCTAGGAGAGCTGGAAAATTTGCTTATTTTCAAAAAAGTGGAGTGTCCCTTTCTAGCTGTAGTTGTCATTTTAGTTCTTATTCAACTTTTTGTATTATTTTAGTAGGTAATTTTAAAGTACAGTAAAGTGTTAATAAAGCCCTTTTCACACATATTTATATTATAGAAATTACGCGGAAAATACATCTGGGATTTTAATCTATACATTTCTCATCATAAATTGTAATGTGCATTTAAAATCCCTATTTTAAAGCACTAAAAAACTTTTCTTGTTTTGATGACACTCGCGTCCTCCATACGGCACGCCCCTTACAGCATTGTTTCTGTCTTTAATCAAACACAACACTTTCTGTTAATGTTATGGCAATGTTACTAGGTCCCCTTTACGGGAGCGATCCCAAAACATTTACGGGACGTGTTTGTGTTCACACAGAAGGGTCTCAGCCAATTTTACAGAAATTTTCTGGGATCAAAGTGCTGCTTGAATGTGTTTTATTGTGTTTTATCTTCTTTACACTGCAGAAAATGACTTTCTTACTTAGTATTTTTGTTTTGTTTTCAGTAACAATATCAAAAAATTCTTAAATTAAGATATATTTTCTTGATGAGCAAAATGACCTAAGAAAATAAGTAATAATAATAATAATAATTCGTTACATTTATATAGCGCTTTTCTCAGTGCCAAAGCGCTTTACATATGAATGGGGGAATCTCCTCAACCACCACCAATGTGAAGCATCTACCTGGATGATATGACGACAGCCATATTGCACCAGAACGCCCACCACACACACCAGCTTATTAGTGGAGAGGAGACAGAGTGATATAGCCAATTAGTATGAGGGATGATTAGTAGGCCAATGGGCAAGTATGGCCAGGATGCCGGGGCACACCCCTACTCTTTTTCGAAGGACATCCTGGGATTTTTAATGACCACAGAGAGTCAGGACCTCGGTTTAACGTCTCATCCGAAGGACGGTGCTTTTTTTGACAGTATAGTGTGCCCGTCACTATACTGGGGTGTTAGGACCCACACAGACCACAGGGTGAGCACCCCCTGCTGGTCTGACTAACACCTCTACCAGCAGCAACCTGGTTTTCCCAGGTGGTCTCCCATCCAAGTACTGACCAGGCTCAGCCCTGCTTAGCTTCAGTGGGCAAGCTGTCTTGGGCTACAGGGTGATATGGCTGCTGTTCTAGACAAAAAATATACAATTTAAGCAAATTTGTGCTTAAAACAAGCAAAAAATAAACTGCCAATGGAATAAGAAAAAATTTCTTGAATTAAGTGTTTATGAAAAAAAGAAACTTGTTTCAAGTAAATTTTTCTTCTTCCATTGGCAGATTTTTTTGCTTGTTTTAAGCACTTTTTTGTCTAAAAGCTAGACTTATTTTCCTAGGTCATTTTGCTCATCAAGAAAAAGCATCTTAATTTAAGAATTTTTTTATATTTTTACTGAACCCAAGACAAAAGTACTACATAAGAAAGTAATTTTTTGCTGTGTATAAACTTCAAAAAATGATTTTCAAGAAAAACTATTCTTAGTATTTTTGTCTTGTTTTCAGAAAAAATATCTAACAATTCTTAAATTAAGATGCTTTTTCTTGATGAGCAAAATGACCCAATGAATTAAGTCTAGTTTTTAGACCAAATCAAATTTAAGTGATTTTTTGCATAAAACAAGCAAAAAAATCTGCCAATGGGGTAAGCAAAAAAAATTGTGACATTTTTTCTTAAACACTAAACTCAAGAAAAATGTAAGAAAAACTTGCTTACCCCATTGGGAGATTTTTGGTTGTTTTATGCACAAAATCACTTACATTTGATATGTTTGGTCTAAAAACTAGATTTATTTTTTTGGGTCGTTTTGCTCATCAAGAAAAAGCATCTTAATTTAAGAATTTTTAGATATTTTTACTGAAAACAAGACAAAAATACTAAGAATTTTTTCCTTGAAAATAATGTTTTGCAGTGTAGGTCCTGGAGAAACGTTGCACACGGTTAAAATGACAATAAACCTATACTCTGACTTCAAAGCTAGTTAGTTAGAATGAAACATTAACTGCTGAAGTCAGTTTAAAATCAGTATTAACCCTGTGATCTGTCATAGTAAGTCTTCATGCTTATTGTGAATAATGTGTGCATGTGAATTAAAAAACCCGACCATAGTAATATTTCTTTAAAACGACTGACAGTGCACACACTTCTTATCTCCTGTCATCAGATACGGCTTCATTCTGCTCTGTAACTTTTAATAATCTAATCATGTGCTGCAAGATTAAATCGAGTTCAGCTTGACTTTTTCTGAAATACGGTACATCACGTTAAAGACGTTAAATGGATTATGATTTTATGTAAAACCGTACATAAAAAGCATGAACTCTAACAACTGATATTTAAATCTTTACAGCCAAGTTCTGTGGCGACCCTGGGTTGCCTGCACGAGCCAGAAGAGAGGGACCGAGTTTCATCTTTAAATCTGAGGTCACCTACAGCTGCGGCGCCCCCTACGTGCTGGTGGGCTCATCTACACGCTCGTGTCAAGCGGATGGCATTTGGAGCGGATCCCAGCCGCGCTGCATAGGTAGCGTATTATGCTGTCTAAATGGGATTTTATAGCATATACAGATTTATTCAGTAAAGGGTTGTTAACCAGTAATGGAGTTACACTGTAATATGCACACCAGCTTTGATCTATGTTGGATTATTATTACCCTCTGCTGCAGTTTATCCAGGACTACATGAGCTTCTCCTAATGCAATTATGAAGATAACAATGTAGACGTCGATGATAACGATGTCATTATATCACTTTTACTATAGAACCGACCAAGACCACGTGTGAAAATCCAGGCACCCCGGAGTACGGCTCTCTGAACAGCAGTCTCGGCTTTAAGGTGAGAGACGGTTGATCTACGCTTGATACTCCTGGACTATCCTGGACTCTCGTATCAAAGCTATTATAATCAGAATAAGTATGAGACGATTTCTGTCAGTCGTAGCTCGCTTTTATCTTCAAGCACAAAAGCGGGCTGTTAAAATAGTACAAGGTGACATGTGATGTGCTTATTAAGAATTGAAAGTCTTTCCATGGTTGCCAAGTCAAACGGATATTCACTGTGCTCATGTGACGGGGTTATCTAAAGCAGTTAGTGCCACCATGAGGATCAAAGCCGGATTTTAGAGAAAAAATTCTCATTTCAGTGTCAATGCATTGGGTTTCTTTATATAAAAATGAACTAAAAGCTTTCCAGACTGACATTGTTTTTATAAGCACAATTGATTTATTGTCAAACAGATTCGGTCAGATTCAAGCCGTAGCGGGTTTAGGATGTGTGGCCGGGGTTGAGTACGCTCTTCAGATGCTCACTATATCTACTTAAACGACCCTGCCGCCACTTTAAGGACTGCTCGGATGCTGATTTTTCTTTCTGAAAGGGACAAATGAAGCATAAGATGAATTAGGCACTTGAGTTAAACAGAAGAATGGATTCCACATATATCCACCGCTAGCTTTACTTCCCGTAACATCATGGGAGCGAAAGCAGCTCACTAATGTGAGTTCTTCAAATTTGAAGTTTTATTGGTCACATACACACTGCAAAAAATTATTTTCTAGAAAATAAATCTTAGTATTTTTTGTCTTGTTTTCAGTAAAAATATTAAGATGCTTTTGCTTGATGGGCAAAACGACCCATGAAATTAAGTCTAGTTTTTAGACCAAAAATATCAAATTTAAGTGATTTTGTGCATAAAAAAAATCTGCCAATGGGGTAAGCAAAAAAATCTTGAACATTTTTCTTAAACACTAAATTCAAGAAAAATTTGCTTACCCCATTGGCAGATTTTTTTTATGCACAAAATCACTTAAATTTGATATTTTTTGTCTAAAAACTAGACTAATTTTCTTGGGTCGTTTTGCTCATCAAGAAAAAGCATTTTGGATTAAGAATTTGTAGATATTGTTACTGAAAACAAGACAAAAATACTAAGAATTATTTTTTCTTGAAAATCAATTTTTTACAGTGCATTAATAGCTTTTGTTTTCGTTCACATGGTCATTTTTAATCATGAACTTACCAGATGACCCTAAAAATTAAAATATGTGTATTAATTTGTGAAGAGAATAGATAAACAAAGACCATGCGTCACTTAACATGTTCAAGTTTATCACATAAAACAGATAAATGAATGTTTGTTTTTTCCGCAGTGACCGAGGAGCCGGTAAAACATGCAACATTTGTGCCTGAACACGCAAATATAAACAAATCAAATTACAAATAACAAATAAAATAAGATTTTTTTTTTTGGCATGAATTCACTTAAATTTGATTTTTTTTGTCTAATATACCGCAAAAAAAAGACTTTCTTAGTATTTTTGTCTTGTTTTCAGTAAAAATATCTAAAAATTCTTAATTTAAGATGTATTTTCTTGATGAGCAAAGTGACCTAGGAAAATAAGTCTAGTTTTTAGGCAAAATATATAAAATTTGAGCAAATTACTCCTTAAACAAGCAAAAAAAAATCTGCCAATGGAATAAAAAAATTTTTCTTGGATTAAATGTTTATGAAAATTTTTCTTTGCAATTTTTTTTTGCTTGTTTAAGGACTAATTTGCTCAAATTCAATTTCATTGAAAAAGTTAACTTATTTCAAGATTTTTTTGCTTGTTTTATGCACTAATTTATTTAAATGTATGTTTTTTGTCTAAAACCTAGACTTATTTTCTTAGGTCATTTTGCTCACCAAGAAATGCATCTTGGTTTAAGAATTTTTAGATATTTGTTCTGAAAACAAGACAAAAATACTAAGTAAGAAAGTCATTTTTTGCTGTGCTGAAATACACTGCAAAAAATGATTTTCAATAAAGAAAGTTCTTAGTTTTTTTGTCTTGTTTTCAGTAAACATATCTAAAAATTCTTAAACCAAAATGCTTTTTCTTGATAAGCAAAACGACCCAAGAAAATAAGTCTAGTTTTTAGGACAAAAATATCACATTTAAGTGATTTTGTGCATAAAACACGCAAAAAAATCTGCCAGTTTTTCTTGAATTTAGTGTTTAAGAAAATTTTTCAAGATTTTTTGCTTACCCCATTGGCAGATTTTTTTGCTTGTGTTAATTTGCTCATCTTAATTTAAGAATTTTTAGATATTTCTATTGAAAACAAGACAAAAGTACTAAGAATTTTTTTCTTGAAAATCATTTTGCAGTGCACTTATATTAAATTATCTTAATTTTAGGTCGTCCATAATTTTGTCCCCACCATGGATAAAAATGTATTCATCAGAGGAAGGGATATAAAGACCAGAAGGGGAAATAATGTATTACCTTAGGGCATACATTTCAAACTCTGTGTATGTTTTGATCATCGCTCTGAATCTGATCTCTATTAAAAGTCTTGTTTCAAAAATGCCATTATTTCAGCTTTTTGCCCAAAATTTGATATTTTTGAAGAAACCTACCCATATTTGAGAGGTGATAAAGTTAGGATGATTTTATTTTATTTTTTTTAAGCAGAGGGTCTATAACTTCCGGGTTTTATAAGTTGGGTAAGAGCGCTCCCTGATGTATGTGTATATATAAAGAAGAACATTTTCTGGAAGGCATTAAACTTTTGTGAAAATCACAAAAGAGGCTGGTGTTGCACTGCTAAAGATATTCATATTAATAGGACCTCTGAGTTGAACAGATATCTGTTTGTAAATCTATCATCCAATGAGTACCGTGATTTATTTCTTTATCATAATGCAGGAATGCACATGCAACTGTATGCAAACATGTCTTAAAACAATAGCATATATTTGCTCAAAATTGACAAAATATTTGAAAACAGAAGATGTGAATCAGCCGTTCACTGCTAATTGGTGAACTTTAGGGCGGAACTTCAGCCACAGCCTTTGTGCTTGACGGACGTAATGCAAAAAATGCTTGGTTTGGATCATTCAAGCCTGGAGGAATTAAAGCTCTTTGAAGGACAGAAGAAAAGAAGGACCTCTCAGCCGGCTCTGCGTGAATGCCGGGCGAGCCGAGTCTTGTTTGTGTCAGTCGCGGCTGTTGTCACAGATTCCTTTAGAAGTGGGCTGGTGTAATGAAAGCTAATGTTCCAGCATGCAGAGACTTTCATCTCAGCGGGACTTGACGGCACACCGGTTCTCCTCCTCATTTACATGCCCTTCTTTAATCCTCAGAATTATCCATGCCCGTGTTTAGTGGACTGCTTTTTCACAAGTACACCAGAAAAATTAAAAAGCCAGAAGGATGTAAATGTCTTCATATGAACTGTCTGTCACAGGACAAATTTATGATTTGATTTTTTTGAAGAAGTTTGCAGGTTGATTTATGCATGCGTACCTTTTACTGGTTAACAGGTGGGCAGTACGGTGAAGTTTCACTGTCAGACCGGTCATCTGTTACTGGGCTCCACCACACGTACGTGCCAGGAAGATTTGACATGGAGTGGCACTCAGCCCGAATGCATTCGTAAGTCTCCTCATTTCTCTTTCATACTGTATGTCATTTCATTACAGCAACCCGGCTCTTGTAAGAGCATCTTGCATATTTGCACATTGAGTTTGTTTGTTTCCTCGTGTTACTGTGGGGTTTTCTTCGGGTTTCTCCCACAGTCATACAGTTGAGTTGGAGACTCTGAAATGCCCGTAGGTGAGAGCGCGAATGTGTGTTTGTTTGTGTATTAGCCCTGTGATGGATTGGACATCTGTCCAGAATGTTTTCCTGCCTACAGCCTGAGATAAACTGGGAGGAAATCCAGCAACTCCCAGTGACCCTGCATGAGATTAACTGTATTGATGTATGGATGGAAAAACAGACAGATGCATGGATAGATAGATAGATGCTATAGCCTGAGATATACTGGGAAGAAATCCAGCAACTCCCAGTGACCCAGAGTATACTCCCATAGTATGAGATGAACTATATAGAGGATGAATGGATGGACAGATGAACAGATGATGGGTGGATATATGGGTGGACCGATGGGTGGATAGCTGGATGGATAGACAGATAGATGAATGGATAGATGCCTATAGCCTGAGATATACAGGGATGAAATCCAGCAAACCTCCAGTGACGCTTCATGAGATGAACTGTACAAAGGATGCATGGGTAGACCGATGAACAGATGATGGGTGGATAGACAGATGGATAGACAAATGGATGGGTGGATAGACAGGAGGATAGATATCTATAGCCTGAGATCTACAAAAATGTAATCCAGCAAACCCCCAGTGACCCTGCATGAGATGAATCGTATAGATGATGAATGGATAGACAGATGGATGGGTGGATAGATGGATGGATAGATGGATAGATAGATGCCTATAGCCTGAGATATACAGGGATGAAATCCAGCAAACCCCAAGTGACCCTGCATGAGATGAACTGTACAAAGATGAATGGATAGACCGATGAACAGATGATGGGTGGATAGACGAATGGACAGATGGGTGGATAGACAAATGGATGGGTGTATAGACAGATGGTTGGATAGCTAGATGGATAGATAGATTTATGGAGGGATGGACAGACAGACAGAGAAATGGATAGTCAGATGGACGGACGGACGGACGGACGGACGGACGGACGGACGGACGGACGGACGGACGGACGGACAGACAGACAGACAGACAGACAGACAGACAGACAAATGGATAGTCAAATGGACAGATGGATAGAATGATGAACAGATGGATAGAATGATGAACAGATGGATAGAATGATGAACAGATGGATAGAATGATGAACAGATGGATAGAATGATGAACAGATGGATGGGTGGATAGACTGATGGGTAGGTATATGGACAGACAGATGGACACATGGATAGATGGATGGATGGATGAATGAGTGGATAGACTGATGGATAGACGGATGAATGAATGGATGGATGGACGGAAAGATAGACAGACAGACAGACAAATGGATAGTCAGATGGACAGATGAATAAATAGACGGATGGATAGGTGGATGGATAGATCGATGAACGGATGGATGGGTGGATAGACTGATGGGTAGGTGTATGGACAGACAGATGGACACATGGATAGATGGATGGATGGATGAATGAGTGGATAGACTGATGGATAGACGGATGAATGAATGGACGGACGGACGCACGGATGGATAGACGGACGGACGGACGGACGGACGGACGGACGGATGGATGGATGGATGGATGGATGGATAGATGGATGGATAGATGGATGGATAGATAGATGGATGGACAGACAGACAAATTGATAGTCAGATGGACAGATGAATGAATGAATGGATGGATGTATGGACGGACAAACAGACAGACAGACAGACAGACAGACAGACAGATAGATAGACAGACAGATAGATAGATAGACAGACAGACAGATAGACCGATGGGTGGATAGCTGGATGGATAGATGGATGGATGGATGGATGGATGGATGGACAGACAGACAGACAGACAGACAAATTGATAGTCAGATGGACAGATGAATGAATGGACGGATGGATGGACGGACAGACAGACAGACAGATAGATAGATAGATAGATAGATAGATAGATAGATAGATAGATAGACAAATGGATAGTCAGATGAACAAATGAATGAATAGATGGATGGATAGGTGGATGGATAGACAGATGTATGGGTGGATAGACGGATGGGTAGGTGGATGGATGGATAGACAGATGTATGGGTGGATAGACGGATGGGTAGGTGGATGGATAGACAGACAGACAGACAGACAGACAGACAGATAGATAGATGGACAAATGGATAGTCAGATGAACAAATGAATGAATAGATGGATGGATAGACAGATGGACACATGGATGGACGGATGGGTTGATGGAAAGACAGATGGGTAGGTGGATGGATAGACGGATGGACACATGGATAGATTGATGAATGGATGGATGGATGGGTGGATAGACAGACAGACAGACAGCCAGACAGACAAATTGATAGTCAGATGGACAGATGAATGAATGGACGGATGGACAGATAGATAGACAGACAGACAGACAGACAGACAGACAGACAGACAGATAGATAGATGGACAAATGGATAGTCAGATGAACAAATGAATGAATAGATGGATGGATAGATGGATGGATAGACAGATGGATTTATTGATGAACGGATGGATGGGTGGATAGACTGATGCGTAGGTGGATGAATAGACAGATGGACACATGGATGGACGGATGGGTTGATGGAAAGACGGATGGGTAGGTGGATGAATAGACAGATGGACACATGGATAGATTGATGAACGGATGGATGGGTGGATAGACTGATGGGTAGGTGGATGGATAGATAAATGGATCATTTTGCTGCTGATGGTTTTGTTTCATAGCAGAATGTGTTACCAGGTTTTACCACTATTACCAGGATTTTGGGAGATACAGACATTTGTAAGGGACAATAGGTGAGGAAACCAAACTGTGAAAATATTAAATATTAAAATGGGGGTCACTGCAAATACTGAGGTTAAGTAACTTGTTTAAAGTTGTCTTATAGGGGAGATACAAGCCATAAAATTTAAGCTGTCTATAATATTGAATAAAATATCATGTTTTGGGATTATAATATGTTGAAATGCCAGTAAATAGGCTACCGCTTTTATCCCTTTGAAGGTTAAGTGGCATGTTGAAATCATTACTGCTTTCTATTAATAAATAAGATGACACATGATACTGTATTTGGGTGTACGTGTGTTTCTCTCATTAGTTCATGTTTGCCCCTTCTGCATTTCATGTTTACTCTTCCAGGGCTCAATTATTTTGTTTGTCTGGCACAGGCCATCCATTTTCCATGTCTTGAAACCTTTTTTTTCACCCTCCAGGAATGTTGTTCCTCATCCATATGCATTTCATTTCATGTGCAAAAGAAAAAAGCAGCTTTATCATGCATACATCATTTGGGCTGGTGTGTTTATAAAGCTCAGGTTAGTGAATGCATCTCATGAAACCTGTCAAGCATGCGTCATATTTTTTTATCAAATTATATATATATATATATATTTTTTAAGCATATGTTTAAGACTATACAGGTGTATAAGGGATAAGGAATCAACCGCCATTCTCATTTTCATTGGAAGACAGGAAGGTTATTAAAATTATTATTATATATTTATTTGGGAATAACAATTTGTATTAAGTAATGTTAGCAAATACAACCTTATTGTAAAGTGTTACCAGAAATTGTCTTTTATATGCACAACTCTTCTGTCTTTTCATTTTATGGTGTATTATGACACTTTCTATTAGCACACATGAATTCACCAGCTGCTGTTTTCCTTCTTCAGCTCACTCCTGTAAGCAACCAAAGACTCCGCCGCATGCCAACGTGCTGGGCATGGACCTTCCCTCTTTTGGCTACACACTGCTTTATTCCTGCCAGCCTGGTTTCATCCTCACCGGAGGCTCCGAGCACAGGGTGTGCCGCGCGGATGGGTCCTGGACTGGGAAGGTGCCCGTCTGTAGAGGTAACCAGTCAGAAACACACACACAAAGCAAATCAAAACACACAAAAAGCAAAATTCAAATTTATTTTCTGCCCGAACCTCGTGGCCCGTAACCATTTCTTTCTTTGCTTTTGTCTTGTCAACGCAGAAACGCTCTGAAATCATTTTCTTTGCTTGCTGTGAGAAGTCATGTGTGTAATGTGTTTCCCTAAACCCATTTCAAATGTGATGGGCTTTTTCAACATTTTTGCCATGATATGCGTTTGTTCTTTTTCCAGCTGGCTCAAAAACAACAGAAAAAGTCGTAACGCCTGTTCAAGGAACTTCAAGTCCGAAAGTCAATGGTAAGCATCTTAAAAAGACTCAAGATACTTTCGATGTTATGCGTGCACTATGCGATTTGTAACCACTGTGCAAACAATTACGTTATATTCAACCTAAATTAAAGTGTTTTGTCCAGACTGACGTTAAATGGTTCGAAAATCTGAACTGGGTTAATTGGGAGAAATCTCTTTTTGCTTTACACTGCAAAAAATGATTTTCAAGAAAACAATTCTTGCAATTTTTGTCTTGTTTTCAGTAAAAATATCTAAAATTTCTTTTATTTTTCTTGATGAGCAAAATGATCCAAGAAAATAAGTCTAGTTTTTAGACCAAAAATATCAAATTTAAGTGATTTTAAGTGAAACAAGCAAAAATAAATCTGCCAATGGGGTAAGCAAAAAATCTTGAACATTTTTCTTAAACACTAAATTCAAGAAAAAAATAAAGAAAAATTTGCATACCCCAATGGCAGATATTTTTTTTTTTTTTTGCTTGTTTTATGCACAAAATCACTTAAATTTGATATTTTTGGTCTAAAAACTAGACTTATTTTCTTGGGTCGTTTTGCTCATCTCATTTTAAGAATTTTTAGATATTTTTACTGAAAACAAGACAAAAATAGTAAGAAATTTCTTTCTTGAAAATCTTTTTTGCAGTGTATAAAATAGTGTTTGTTTTTTGCACCACAGATCTTGGCAACCACAACCTGCTGAATAATAAACAATATTATTTTGTTGAAGTAATTAAACATTTGAATGCATTTCACAATTTGCTTTCCTTTGGTGTATATTTGCATGTTGCTTTTCACATTTATTAAATATAATGTGCCAACTGAGGTTGTGTTGGCACAATGCATGGAATAATTATAAAGTACCTCTTGTATTGCATTTTGTAAAAGGTGGCAACCGCAATAAAACAAACTGAAATTAAATAAATAGTTTAATGCATTTTATATTAAGGCTAATTATCTAAATAAACAATTCAACTCTTTGAGTTCATGCCTAACTTTAGGCTATTACAGTTGCCAAGCAACCGGTGCATCAATATGCAATGTTCACGGGTCATTAAAACAAAATATTTAGTCTGCAATATCTGTTTTATGATGCTTAATGATAATTGTCAATGTTAAAATGGATAAGGACAGACAAATCATAGTGTAATTTCTGCTCTGAGGTCATTCACAATATGATTCATTAATTTGTACTAAACACAGAGTGTAAATGGCTTCCTAACCACTGAATCTGACACATTGACCCTTCTTCATTGCAGTCCCCGACGACGTGTTTGCACCCACGTACACGTGGAAAGGTTCCTTCGAATATAAAGGAGTGAAAGAGCCGATGACTCTGACGATCACCAGTTTTAATGCCAGCTCGGGGAAAGTCAACGTGACTTTAACTAACAGACACTCAGAACTGCTGTTGTCAGGTAAGGAGCCGTGTACGGGTACGGCTCATGTCAGATACACTGATGTGAGCAAACATCTGTTATGTGTTGTGTCAACTTTTAGAGAAAACTGCTGGTGTCATAGTCTTGGGGAAAAACTGTCACTTACTGTTTGATGTGAGATGCAACTACAGCTCTATTTTATCTTCATAAGAACTTAGTACGAAGGTGTAAATGTGCTAATTGCTATTTGTTTTTGCTAATTGAATTACATGTAGAGGTGGGCAATATGACAAAAATATTACTTCTTGTGTGAGTATAATAGTAAATTAGAAGACACTGTAAATATATTAATATTTAGTTTAGTTTAGTTCAGTTTTTTGCAGAAAATTAAATAGAAAACCTTTTGTAACTTCAGCCCCCTAAGCATCAACAGTCTGATTTAAATAGATTTTTTTTAATTAAATTACTTTTCATAACTTATATGATTTTATTTATAACTTTTGTTAATGAGAGTTAACTTTTTCTTTATGACTTCCATAAGTAAGTAAAGTGTAATGCTGCTTTCACACCAGCCGTGGTAGAGGCGTCAATCGCGAATGATTTCTATGTTAAAGGATTAGTCCATTTTCTTAAAAGAAAAATCCAGATAATTTACTCACCATGTTATCCAAAATGTTTATGTCTTTCTTTGTTCAGTCGAGAAGAAATTATGTTTTTTGAGGAAAACATTGCAGGATTTTTCTAATTTTAATGGACTTTAATAGAGCCCAACATTTAATACTTAACTCAACACTTAACAGTTTTTTTCAACGGAGTTTCAAAGGACTATAAACAATCCCAAACGAGGCGTAAGGGTCTTATCTAGCGAAACGATTGTCATTTTTGACAAGAAAAATAAAAAATATGTACTTTTAAACCACAACTTTTCGTCTAGGTCCGGTCCAGCGCGACCTAACGTAAATGCGTAGTGACGTAGGGAGGTCACGTGTTACATATAAAAAACGCACATTTGCGGACCATTGTAAACAATAAACTGACACAAAGACATTAACTAGTATCAGTTGACATACAACAACGTAGGAACGGTCCTCTTTCAAGACGCTTGTAAACACTAGGGCGGAGTTTCGCGTTCGTCCTCTGTGACCTCTTGACGTGATGACGTATTGCGTTGGGTCACGCTAGCGCATGACGACCGGATCTAGACGAGAAGTTGTGCTTTAAAAGTGTATATTTGTCATTTTTATTCTCAAAAATGACAATCGTTTTGCTAGATAAGACCCTTATGCCTCGTTTGGGATTGTTTATAGTCCTTTGAAACTCCGTTGAAGAAAACTGTTAAGTGTTGAGTTAAGTATTAAATGTTGGGCTCTATTAAAGTCCTTTAAAATTAGAAAAATCCTGCAATGTTTTCCTCAAAAAACATAAATTCTTCTCGACTGAACAAAAAAAGACATCAACATTTTGGATGACATGGTGAGTAAATTATCTGGATTTTTTCTTTTAAGTATATGGACTAATCCTTTCAGTCAATGTAAAGATGCGTTGACGTGCGCCTGGAGGTCTCACGGTGTCAATGAGGCGTTTAGCGTGGCGACTTAGATGCGATTCCGCCTCTTTAGTGGGTCTAGTTTGCGCGAATGATGCGAATTGAGCGTTGCCGCGGAAAACGCGCGAGTTGAAAAATCTGAGCTGTGGTGGGCAAATGTGCCACATTAACCAATCAGGAGCTTGCTCTAGTAGTAAAGTGATTACAGGAAGCGAACGGAATCACAGAAGCACCTCCAATGACGCAATTTCCGTGTGAATGTCTCGATGACTAGATTTTTATGTGCGGCTTTCACGTGCGAATGAAGCGAGTACACTCAAAATGTTTAAGCGTCCAACTATGCACAGTAAACGCGAATTTGACGCCTCAAACACATCTGGTGTGAACCCACAGTTAGGTAAGGTGCATTATTTTCGTATAGGTGCATTATTTTTGAATAATTCAAGGCACCAAAGTCAATTTATTCCATTTATACCACCGTTTACACACCATAAGACATTGTTCAGGTGTTTTATTGTAAGACATTTGACAAGTTTTTTGTCCTTTTAATTCTTTGTTTCGCTATACCACACATATATTTATGCTTTATTTGTTAAAATACGTTTTTAGTTAAACTTGGTATAGTGATATGGAACTGTAATGCGGTGGACAGACCTGGGACTACGTCATAGGTGTGCGTTTACTAAAAAATAATGCACATCCTTAAAATGTTTGTCAGCCAATCAGAATAAAGCATTCACTAACCCTGTGGTATAAAACTATAAAACACACCCTCTGCTTACAAAAAAAAATGTTTCATCCTATCCTCATTTGTTCTCTTTTTATCACCTTTCAAATAGGTGTAGGTTTCTTCAAATATACCACATTTTTATCAAATTTGCATTTTATTAAACATACGTGGAGTTTTTACTGTTTTTAGATCAGTGGATGCTTCATTGTTTTATAAGTTGGGTAAGAGCGTCACCTAGTGGATGATAGCTGAAATATGGATTGCTGTAAAAATGCATCATTGTCAGGGAAGCATTTACGTCATTTTCGAGATTACTCATTAATGGCGAGGAAAAAGTTTAAGAGGTCGCAAACCAGACGTCCCCTTTAAAATATCATGACTTGTCTTAAAAATTTGAAAACATTATTTTCTATGATAGTATGTGATCATTCGTAGTAATTGAAATATGAATCTGGCGTCAGTAACATTATTTGTCTGTGAATAATGGTCTTTATATGTGGCATGTTGGAGAAAATGCATTGTGTGGATTGAAAAAAGGAAAAGCAACAAAAAGATGAACATTTTGTACCAATGTTTCTTTTTCCCAGCATTTGTAAACATGAAGAACGTAGAAGATGAACAGGTTTTAGATTCAGGCTGTTTTTAATTATAAATTCTGATTGGATGAGAGATTCAAAGCTTGGACCACTTTGATCTCATTTTGATCTCATCTTAAATGTGATGCAAATGCAACATAATCAATATAAAGTTGTCTTGTTCTTTATATTCACATGATGGTAAATAATAATAATACGATACTCTCAATGGCACTCCATTTATCTTTGTAATATATTTAGAAAGACTCTTCAGCTTCTTAAATAGGCCGAATTCTTCATGCTGTTGGTTCAGCGACCTGCTGTTCAACATCAACACACCCCTGATCTCTATGAAGCGACCCCATATCATGCATCTGAGTGCAGGTCAAGTGTTGATGCTCAAAGTGCAAACAATATCAACTCTGATCCCATTTGTAGCTGATCTGTTAACACAGACCATCATTACCGGACAGTTCGCTTGATGCGTCATTATATGGGCGTGCCAGTGCGGAAAGAGACAAGAAACTAAACCTGTGTTTATCTAGATACATCAAGTACAACAAAGTCTTTCTTCTCTGCTTCCCAGCAGCCTGACACTGTCTGTAATGCTTTTTGTCTGGTGGTCACCACCGCAGCACACGATGCTTGTGTTGAGAGATTATTGACGCCTGATAAATCATTTTGATGTGCAGATTTGTCAGATGCACATTCATGCTTTGAACAAAATCTCAAAGATGCCACATGATCTTGTTTTTTAAGTGCCTGTATAAAAAAAACATTGAAATGTCTTAAAATTCGATAATCAATCGTAAAACCATGATTGCGATGTGAATCCTTTCTGGAGGCCTCTATCCATACTTAAACACAAGGCAGGAATGGGACTCATGTTCAGCCCTGGAGTTTTGTGAATTAGATCGGACACTGTAGTTCACAACAAAAAATAACATGTAAATTGTAAAATGTAAAATAACATAATTAACATTCATTAATCCTCAGTAGCCTATATAAGTCTGCAATAGTGCAGTGTTCTGTACAGCCTTGCAATTCATTGTATTCTATAAATATATCATTTCCAATTCAATGCAAAACAGTAGCCTAAATACAGAGGGGAAAGTATGTCATTTCACTTATTATGACTCAACTTGTATACTTAAATGTCCTGATTTCTTTGTATGAATTCAATATTTGGCTTGATGGCTACATCTGGTGGAAATTTTGTGTGCCCACCTAGAAATCCCCTTACTTATAAAAATGCTGATGTGTCAAATACTTAATTTCCCCACTGTAATTATAATTATGATGTACAAACTGGAGTGCGCAGTACAGAGCAGCATGAGAGTGATGGCGTGATGATTTAACATACAGATCCATGACGGGTTAAAGCGTTCACAAAACTCTATCTCTCTCAAAGTTTTATTTTTTTGTGTAATATCATTCGAGTTTGTCATTGGACACTTCTAGAAAGCTTTTTTACCCGCTGTTGTCGCCCATAAAGCAATAATCATGTTGTCTTTGTTTGTTTGCATCTTTGCCGGCTAACTTCCGGGTGTCTCGAAAAGTTTCGGAGGGCATTTACACCATTGTCTTTTTGCGATCAGAAAGCTAACCGATCAGAGAAAACGCATGAAGTGACTAGGTGTAAAAACCCCGATGACAATTCATAGACCATTTATTGTTACATATATGACTTAGATTTTAATGAATTGCGATTTGTAGATCCTTTTCCTTTTAGAGGCCGTTCACATCCAGTTGCACTCAAGTTTATTATAAATCTAAGTGCGCGGCAAGTGCACTCAAATATAGACATGCTAAAATAAAACTTGTGTTCACAGCGAGTGGGACCTTTAGAAAAGACAGACGGTGAGTGCTTTAAAAAGCAGAAGAAAGCAGCACATCCCGCGTTTTCCATGCGTTTTATATGTTAATGGACCCTAATGCAAGAATTTTGCCAATAAGCAATATCAACTTGGGTATAAAGCAGTGGGGACATCTGCCACCTGCAAATTATGCAAGTGTTCTGAGTGCAGGCGGCCTAAGGACAGTAACCTTCAACCCGGTGGCATGACAACATCAGCCCTCGCAGCCAAAAAAACAGATTGGCCCACCGGCAATTATCCCAGTGCTCCTGATTACCAATCCGTGCCTGCTTGTACACATACTTGTCATATAAGTCCTGTGTTTTTTCTGGTCCTAACGCTAGCTTTGTTAGAAAACCATAACCATGTATTGGGTCGCATGTGCTGCACAGACTGATTGTTATATGACATTAAATGGACAATAAGTAGGATTTAACCCCATCTAGTGGTGAAATTGTATTTTGCATTCAAACGAATAGTGCTCTCTAGCGCCTCGCTTTTCCAAATGCTTGTTGCAACTACGGTAGCCATTATGTACTCACTGATCTCCTTGTCCGTTTTAGATAGTTCACGTGTTCTGAATGAAAACGCGTTCTGGAAACGTGTTGGTAGGCTAGTGCTTTTTGTCCCTTTCTGCTAATATAGTTTATCAATAAGGCGGAATGACATGAAAACCTCCTTGGACGTACCCGTTCAATGTAAGTAAAGAGAAGAAAATCTAAGCTTACAAAGAAAAATCAGATCATTGGCAGAGGTCATTTGACACCAACGAGGACATATTTATGAATAAAGACATTGATTTTGATTAATAAAACCCTACTTAAAGTCCCTTTAAAATACTGCGAGATCAAACTGCTTGAAATGCTTTCAAATTTCATTTGTGGCACAATGATGTTACACACCAATCGGTATGTGCAGCGCTGCATGAAATTAACTCGTTCGCCGACAGCCATTTTTTGAAAAGTTGCCCGCCAGCATTTTTTGTGATTTTCACAAAAGTTTCACAAAATGCCTTCCAGGAAAATTTTCTTCTATAAATATATAAACATACAAATATATCAAATGAAAGAACAGACCCTCTGCTTTCAAACAAAAAATAAACAAACAAAATGAGAGAAACGTTTCATCCTATCTATATTTTTATTCTCTGCTTATAAACTCTTAAATATGGGTGTTTTTCTTTAAAGAAATGTTTTAGCAAAAAGCTGAAATAATTGCATTTTTGTGAAGGAATTTTGTTTGAGATCAGATTCAGGACGATTATCAGAACATACACAAAGTTTAAAATGAGTAAATAAAGATTTGGGTTCAGTTATTCCATAAATTAGGTAATTAGTGGCCATCTACTGTAGTGGATAATCGCGGTATTACAGATTGACATAAAAATTAATAAGTGTAATGTAATCAGGTTTTTTATGCAAATGTTTTCTCTTAAAGGAATAGTCTACTCATTTTCAATATTAAAATATGTTATTACCTTAACTAAGAATTGTTGATACATCCCTCTATCATCTGTGTGCGCGCACGTAAGCGCTGGAGCGTGCTGCGACGCTTTGATAGCATTTAGCTTAGCCCCATTCATTCAATGGTACCATTTAGAGATAAAGTTAGAAGTGACCAAACACATCAACGTTTTTCCTATTTAAGACGAGTAGTTATACGAGCAAGTTTGGTGGTACAAAATATAACGTAGCGCTTTTCTAAGCGGATTTAAAAGAGGAACTATTTTGTATGGCGTAATAGCACTTTTGTGAGTACTTCGACTCGCCTGAAAAGTCCGCTCCCCTTCTCCCTCTCATAATGGGAGAGGGAGGGTGTTACTGCGCCGAGTCGAAGTACTCACAAAAGTGCTATTACGCCATAAAATATAGTTCCTCTTTTAAATCCGCTTAGAAAAGCGCTACGTTTTATTTTGTACCACCAAACATGCTCGTATAACTACTCGTCTTAAATAGGAAAAACGTTGATGTGTTTGGTCACTTCTAACTTTATCTCTAAATGGTACCATTGAATGAATGGGGCTAAGCTAAATGCTATCGAAGTGTCGCAGCGCGCTCCAGCGCTTACGTGCACGCACACAGATAATAGAGGGATGTATCAACAATTCTTAGTTAAGGAAATAACATATTTTAATATTGAAAATGAGTAGACTATTCCTTTAAGGGTAGTCATTTAATCGTAGTTACAAATTTGACAGGTAAATAATAAAGAATGATCCCTCCACTTTGTATTTATTGCATTGCATATTGTATATTCAGGGATGACGTTAAGTAGACATGCTTTTTGTAACTTTTGATACTTTGCGGTAAAAGTGGCTTTCCTATTGCCTTTATCTCATGAAGAAAATAGTAAAGACCACTGTACTATACTACGTGAACCCTTGTCTTTAACAGCCGGTTGACCTTCCTTTGACGAGTGACCTCCACCAAACACTTCTGTAATTGCATGATGTCCACATTGGTCAGAAGGGATTTCCTACCATTTTCGCTTTACAAGCCTGCTTTAGTTCTGCAGGATTCTCGGGACGTCTGCCCTCCTGAAGTCAATCCTCAGGATCTCAGGCTGGGGTCACTTATCTATCTGGACTTTTCCATGAAATGGATCTTCTTCTGTGAAATACATTTTAACCATTTGGCGGACACTTTTATCCAAAGCAACTTACATGTGAACAGTATGTAGGTTTCCTGGAGTCAAACCCATGATCATTGCACTGCACAATGCTCTACCAGTTGAGCTACAGGAACTCAATCCCTCCAGTTGTTGTCCTGTTGCATCACCAAGCTTCAGTTGTTGGACAGATGGCTTTACACTCTCATGCAAAATGTCTTATTAAACTATACAATTTATTTCTCAGTCAGTGATACGGTATCCAGCTGTCAGGGCCCTGAAGTGGAGAAACTCAAGACTGTGATAGTCGGCATTGTACGTTACAGACGGGATAAGCTTATGATGTTTTCATCCACACACAGCAGTGGTTTCTACATTGTTGTCACCCCATGAAGATCACTGTTGGTTGGTGTTTGGCAAATATTCGACTTGTCAACAGAGATTTCTGTACATCTTTAGCTGACACTGTTATTCTTAAAGGGTACCCTGACTTTAAACACATAACAGGCGTAATAGATTAAGACTGGAATTGGCTATATGAATGTGTATAAATGTCATAGTGTTAATTAACTTTTGTTTACATGACAATACATCACATCAAAAGGTTGCAATCAAAATTCATTATATAAACGTTAGAGTTAGGTTCGAGTCCACCTTTGCCGAGTACAAGTCAAGACCAAGTCCTTAAACATCAAGTCCAAAAAGTCCAAAAGGGCCCGAGTTAGACTCAAGTCCAAGTTCTTAAAGGCCGAGTCCAAGTCGAGTCCGCCCGAGTCCAGAAAGTAATTAAATTGAAAAAAGATACAAAATTTGTATTGTAAATTGTTACTTTTTATTAATACTTTAACCTTTCAACCCATTAAACCAATGGCAATATAAAAATGTAATAAAAATACCTCAATTGCATCTTGTCATTGCCATTAAACATTTTTATTTTTTGTCAACTAGTTTCCTATCAAAACTGATTAAAAAAAAAAAGAAAGGGATTTAGAGGTATCTTCTTTTTACCAGATGTCTTGCAAATAAATTCTCTATGATTTTCGTAAGCAAAACAAATTATTGCTGACTTTGAGGACATCGTGCTAGCCATGCATTGATGTGTGTGATGTGTGTGTTTTTCTGCACGTATGATGCGACTGGCTGCTGCCTGCCAGTGTGTTGCAGTAAAATAACAGGACTATCTAGTAGTTAATCAAGTGTTTAAAAGTGCATCATAAACAGATCTCTCTTCTAAAAAAATAAATTCCTAGAAGGGGAAAAAAGTCTTCTGTATGTGCGGTTCAGAAAATGAGAGAGGCTCAAGGTTTGCTGACTAGTGTTGCCTGATCTTGCATTAAAAAACAGCGAACAAGAAAAATCCAATAATAAACCGAAATAAATCGAAATGCTTTACTTCAAAGATCAAAATATTGGGACCGGCACCTTCACACTTTATTAACACCAAAAACTTGCTCGCTTCATGAGCCAAAAGCCATAAACGGTTAAGCGCCAAAACGGTATTTACGTACAAACCTGGCAACACTGCAAGACCGCGCGCTGTGAAGCAGCGTCACAAAAGAAGCGTACAATACACAATGCCAAGACGGAGGTTTATTGCAAAACACAATGCTGTTATTATTTTGGTCAAAGCTGTGAGTGAAAAGCACGCGAGACGGCAGAACGTTGCTATGGTTATTTCTGTGTCAATCATCACATTTTCGGGAGTGAGTCTTGTTCCGTACAGACATGAAAAGAACATTTAGGGGATTCACTCCCGCATTTAAATGCGTTTGTCACTCCCGAAAGTTTGCAGTGTGTACGAGACACTGAGACATTAATTAATTTCTCATCTCAAGTTTATGCTGGTTTTATTGTTACACATGACGTGGACTTGACTGTACTCGGATATTTTCCGAGTCCAAAATGTCCAAGTCCGAGTACAAATTCCCCCGAGTGCGTGACAAGTCCGAGTCCAAGTTCGAATACCCCAACTCTAATAAACGTTACAGCGAGGTAAACATGGTAAACAAGTCTTCAATCAGTAGATTGTAAAATGATGTAAATGCACACAGACAGTAGGTGGCAGTATGTGGTCTTGACATTAGAGGTCTTCTCTGGTCCGACCCGAAATGGCCCGAATCACATTTACCCAAACTCGAGGTGCATAAATACAGTAACCCAAGAAAATTAGACCCAAGTCCGACCCGACCCAGTGGCTTTTTGGATCCGAATATAAATGGCACCGACATGTGTGCAATCAGCAGCCCCGCATGCACCAGTCAGACAGAAAGAAACCCGGTGGCCTCGCAACCAATTTGGCCCACTGCTCCATTTATGTTCATTTGTTATCTGATGACGACCCGTTAAAATGTGCATTCAAAATTGATTGACAGGTCTGGCTCAATGAAAATAAACCTACCGCCAGCCACACGATGCGCAAGCGCTCATTGCAAACAGATGAGAAGTTGAAAAAGGTTTTGATAGTTAGGGTCTTCTCCGGTCCGTTCGTCAAAAACACACTGATTTTAAATTACCTAAGACCCAATGCTGATAATATTATGGTTCTTTTCCATTGCATAGTACTCCATGGTTTGGTTTGGGTCGGGTCAGCTTACTTTTGGGGGCTTTTACACTGGATGCACTACGTAGTACCCGATACATTTTTAGTACCACCTCGGTCGGGGTTCCAAGCGACCCGAGCTGATACCAAAACATAATGGAAAAACACTGCAGATCACTGATTGGTCTGAGAGAATCGTCACTACCAGCGTCATCGCTATAATGTAAAAGATTTGCTTTACCTTCATGCTAGCTTGCGCTGTCTCGAGCAAACATGTTGTCATCTATGCTCTGCTAGTTCCCAAACTCACTTTTAGCGATAAAAAACATCCAGAGGTTGTGAATCAGGAACACCATACTTTTTTCCAGACTTGTTTGTGGCGGCACATTCGCAACATGATTTTTACTAAGTATTTTTGTCTTGTTTTCAGTACAAATATCTAAAAATTCTTAAATCAAGGCATTTTTTCTTTAAATTTTTTCTTAAGAAAATAAGTTTAGCTTTTAGACAAAATGTATAAAATTTATGTGAGTTTGTGGATAAAACAAGCAAATAAAATCTGCCAATGGGGTAAGCAAATTTTTCTTGAATTTTTCTTGAATTTAGTGTTTTAAAAAGTTTCAATATTTTTTGCTTACCACATTGGCAGATTTTTTGCTTGTTTTATGCACAACATTACTTAAATTTGATATTTTTGGTCTAAAAACTAGACTTATTTTTTTGGGTCGTTTTGCTCATCAAGATAAAGCATCTTAATTTAAGAATTTTTTTATATTTTTACTGTAAACAAGAAAAAAATACTAAGAATTTTTTTTCTTGAAAATCATTTTCATATCTTAAACTGAGTATTACCGGGGTTCAAAGGAGTCAAATTCGCGTGTACCGCGTCTAGTTTGCCGCTTGAACATTTTGAGTTTACTCGCTTCATTCACGCATTAAAGCCGCGCTTGAAATTCTAGTCATCGAGACATTTATGCGGAAATTCGCGTCATGGGACGGGCTTCTGCGACTTCGCTCGCTTCCTGTAATCATGTCACTACTAGAGCAAGCTCCTAATTGGTTAACGTGGCACGTTTTTCCACCAAAGTTCAAACATTTTTCAACTTTCCCACGGCAACACTCAATTCGCTCCATTTGCACGAACTAGAAGCGCGAATAATGCGGAATCGCGTCTACCACGCAGCGCTAAATGCCTCATTCACGCCGCGAGACCTCCAGTTGCGCGTCAACGCGTCTTTACATTGACTTAACATCAGAGGTGGGTAGAGTACCCAAAATCTGTACTCAAGTAAAAGTACAAGTACTTATACAAAAATGTACTCAAGTAAAAGTAAAAGTAACAATCTAATTATTTACTTGAGTAAGAGTAAAAAAGTATTAGATGAAAAAACTACTCAAGTAGTTAGTTACTCGTTACTTCCGATCTGATTGAAAAGAAGCGTAAAATCCCTGAATTTCAGACTACTTGGAGGGCTTTCACAAACCTCTCTTTAAAAGTCTCATTGTTCTGCTTATATACTACTTATAAACCTAGGTTAAAGTAAAGCAGTCTATCTCAGTCCTCCAACATCACATAACGTGTCATTAAAAAAAATCTTAAACACACACTGACTGTTTTCTGACAGTTAACTGTGTATTTATTTTCAAGTTCACAACAAAATTTGGCTGCATCTGCCTTTAAAAAAGCTTACAGTAAGAAAAAAGAATGTGTGTGTCTGTTTGTTATCATGTTTTTATATGAATAGGTTATTTTCATTGCCATTAAAGAGTAACTAAACCCTTAACCAACTTTTTTTAGTTAATGATCTGTAAGAATGATGCTTTATTAGTGCTGTTCATTGATTTTAGTAAGTTTTTTGACATTTGGATATAAAGTGTTTCAATACTACAATATATGGTGTAAAAACGTCTGAGTGATGCCCTCTTCAGGTTGAACGGTGGCTACTGCAGTTGAATTTTCCTATTGGATGTTGGGTCCAAAAAGTAACTCGTGACGTAAGCAGGTTCAAGCTCACCACGCCCTTGTTACGATCTCACCACATGCTTGGTACGAGCTTAGTTCGTCCCCTCTATCTCTGTTGGGATCTGCCCACTTTTCTTGCATTTTTCAAATATTGCCAGTGGGTGGAGTCAGGCTCTGACCAGGGGTTTAGTTACGCTTTAATGTGCAATTAATGAACATAAGGAGCTTGATAAAATGCTTATTATAAAACGGCCAGTTCTGGTTCTTCATTCTGATTGGTTGAAACGCGTTCTCAGCTGTGATAAAACTCACCGGTAAACCCACGGCTCAAACCGTATTACATAGCTTGTATCACTGCGCCACTGTTGTTGTGTACTGTAGAAAATAACTGTCAAAATGTCGGATTTTGTTGTCAATTTTGATTTATTGGGTGGGCTAATTATATTATATTGTATTAATTATAATCCTCAACAATTGAACAATTAATGGCGATATCCAGATAAGTGTCAATAAATATTGTTGAGCTTCCGTGAGGAGTAGTTGTACCGTATATTATCCACTGGGTGGCGATCTTACACAACAACATAAACACTGATGCTTTCACTCAACACTTTAAAACTCAAGTGTATTTTTTGATCAGCGATCTGAATCGGATCTCTAACAAAAGTCATTCACAGAAATGGAATTATCCCAACATTTTGCTCAAAATTTGAGAGGATAAAAGAACAATTGAAGGTAGGGTGAAACGTTTTTATTTTGTTGTTTGAAAGCAGAGGGTCTGTTCTTTCATTTGATATATTGTATGTTTATATATCTAAAGAAGAACATTTTTCTGGAAGGCATTAATGTTTAACTAAAGCTGGGTGGCAACTCTTTTAAAAAACGCTGGCAGGGAAAGTGTTAAGCATGCTTCCAAGCATATTTGATCCACACGTCAACAGTTGCACGGTATAAATGTTAATGTATAAATTAGATGAATGTTAATTTATGAAAATAAACACCACAGTCTTAATAAATCATATTTTCATTGTGTCTTTGCTCCGTCTGTTTTGCTTGGGAACCGCTTTGTTGCAGACACACTTGAGTCTGAGGAACTACTTTGTTTGGCGGAAGACTAATATCTGTACTAATATCATTACAACTTATTTGCTGTGTTTTATTATATGAAATCCTGCTATACATAATTTGAAGCAACCGTTTTATAAACGCAATAAGCCCCGCGAAGCAGTGGGTTACCAGTGCATTTTATAACGGCTAAGGGGGTTTTAGGCACTCCGCTTCGCGTCGTGCCTAACAACGCCCCTTAGCCGTTATAAAATGCACTGGTAACCCACTGCTTCTTGGGGCTTATTGCTTTATTTTAGAATTTCAAATGGAACTTATATGTTTTTGCAAATGAACTCTACATTTATTATAATATATAAAACATGTTTCTTTAAAAACATACTTTATTCTTTTATTTTTATAAGTATATAGATTCTTTAGGAAGGAATTAAATAAAATACAATCCAGTTTTTATTCGTATGTATTTTCTACATTTAAGTAAGGTGTCTTAAATTTTTAAAGATAATGTTTCAGACAGAGATATATTTTTGCTGTGGTCAGTAACTCACAAGTGTGGTCTATCAATACCAGGTGGAATTTTGAACAAATGTAAAATGACTAGTATAATTTCACTTTGAACATAAGTGGTGAATTGTTACTTTTTTTAACACAACAAAACAATGTAGATTTTCGTGTTTGTAAGGAATGCTCAGGAATACTGGGATCCATTTTGCGGTGTTTATTAAAACAAACCAATCTGGCAAACAAATCCAAGACGTTAGGCAGAAGAGTAATCAATATACAGGCAGGCAGATCAAACACAGATAGGCAGTCCAAACCAGGCAAACAATACAAAGGGTAAATCCAAAAGGCAGAGAAACAGGTAAACAGGCAGATGGTCAATATCAGGCAGTCAGAATAGTACTCAGAAATAACGCTTGGTATGCAGGGGTTAGCTGGCAATACTTCGCGCTAGCCCTAGGCTAGCTTGAATCTTAAATAGCAACAAACAGGAAACAGTCAGAGAAGCAGAGGGCGGCGCCATGTCAGTACTCCGGCGAGGGCTCCCTCTGGCGGCGTGGCGGTATGGACGTTACAGAATCCCCCCCTCTAGGAGCGCCTCCTGGCGCTCGAGGCCTTCCTCTAGGGCGTGGTGCAGGACGGTCAGGTCTGGCTCGGTGGAACTCCTCGATGAGGTTAGGATCCAAAATGTCGTCCGAGGTTACCCAGGACCTTTCCTCAGGGCCATAGCCCTCCCAATCGACCAAATACTGGAGACGACCCCCACGCCGCCTCGAGTCCAACAACTCTCTCACGGCGTAGGCCGGTTCTCCGGCTACGTCGAGAGGAGGCGGTGGCTCAGCAGGCTCAGCGTTGGGGTCGTACTCCGCATGGTAAGGTTTCAGCAGGGAAACATGGAAAGAGGGAGAAATACGGTAATTAACTGGCAGTTCTAATTGGTAAGTCACATCATTAATTTGTCTAACAATACGGAAAGGTCCTACGTACCTCGGACTCAGTTTCTTAGATGGGAGCTGGAGTTTCAGATCTCTGGTGGAGAGCCAGACCCTTTGACCAGGTTGATACGGGGGATGAGGACGTCTGTGACGGTTGGCATGGAGCTCCTGGTTGCGTATCGCCCTCTGGAGCCTAACATGAGCACTTTCCCAGACTTCTCCACTCCTCCTCATCCAATCGTCCACAGCAGGAACATCAGAAGGCTCTCCAGACCAGGGAAACATGGGAGGTTGGTAGCCGAGTACGCACTGGAAGGGGGTGAGGTTGGTGGAGGAGTGCCTCAAAGAGTTCTGTGCGTACTCGGCCCAGGGCAGGAATTCAGACCATCGGTGTTGCTCTCTGGTACAGTAGGACCTCAGGTAGCGTCCAATCTCCTGATTGAGTCTCTCTACTTGGCCGTTAGACTGGGGATGGTAACCAGACGTTAGGCTCACATTGATATCGAGATTATTACAAAAGGCTTTCCAAACCTGGGAGGTGAACTGGGTTCCCCGGTCGGAGACAATATCCTCTGGGATACCGAAGTTTCGAAAGACATGGTGAAACATAGCTTCAGCAGTTTCCATGGCTGTGGGCAATCCCTTAAGAGGTACCAGACGGCATGATTTGGAGAAGCGATCAATGATGACAAGTATGGCAGTAAAATTGTTGGAGTGGGGCAGATCTGTGACAAAATCTATGCTGAGATGAGACCAGGGGCGTTGGGGTATGGGCAAGGGTTTCAGAAGACCAGAAGGTAATTCTTTGGGGGTTTTGGACTGGGCACAAACTCGACAAGATTTAACAAACTGAGCAACATCATGGTTCAGAGTGGGCCACCAGAAGGATGTCTTGACCAGGGCTGTAGTGCGAGTGATACCTGGATGACCGGAACTGAGTGATGTGTGAACCCATTGCATAATACGGGGACGAAGGGTAAGCGGGACATAGGTTTTTTCAGGAGGGCATTCAGGTGGTACCGGATCTTGCAGGTGTTCCTGGGTAATTTCATGCATAATATCCCAGGCTATCGGAGCAATGATGTGAGTGGGTGGTATGATGGGGGTAGGTGAGTGGTCAGATGGCATGGGATCGTGATAACGGGACAGGGCATCAGCTTTACCATTCTTATGTCCGGGTCTGTAAGTGATTGAAAAGTTAAAGCGAGTGAAAAACAGGGACCATCTTGCCTGGCGAGCGTTTAATCTTTGAGCTCCTTTGATGTATTCAAGGTTCTTGTGGTCGGTCAATATTACAAAATGGTGCTTAGCGCCCTCCAACCAATGCCTCCATTCTTCTAGGGCTGCCTTGATAGCGAGAAGTTCCTTGTTGCCTACATCATAGTTACACTCTGCCTGTGTGAGTTTACGGGAAAAATATGCACAAGGGTATACTTTGTTTGCTGGACCATGACGTTGAGACAGAACAGCGCCTATTCCGGTGTCAGATGCGTCTACTTCAATGATGAACTGTTTTTCAGGGTCAGGGTGCTTAAGAATAGGGGCTGTGGTAAAGCAGGTTTTCAATTTCTGGAATGCATGCTCAGCTTGAGGGTTCCAGGGTAGTTTCTTGGGTTTGCCTTTTAACAGTGAAGTCAGAGGAGCCGCCACAATGCTGTAGTTGCGAATGAATCTGCGGTAGAAGTTAGCGAAGCCTAGGAATCTTTGTAAGTCCTTTACGGTGCGTGGTGTGGGCCATTCTGTAACGGCCTTGACCTTAGAGTTATCCATTTCAACTCCCTGTGAACTGATATTGTAACCAAGGAAATTAGTCTTATTCACATGAAATTCACACTTTTCTGCCTTTACATACAATTTGTGTTGGAGGAGGCGAGACAGGACTTCCTTCACATGGCAGAGATGGTCCTCCATACTGTTGGAGTAGATCAAAATATCATCAATGTAAGCTATCACATATTGGTTCAGCAGGTCTCGGAACACTTCGTTGATGAACGACTGGAACACTGCGGGAGAGTTAGATAGACCATATGGCATCACGAGGTATTCATAGTGCCCTCTAGTGGTGTGAAATGCGGTTTTCCACTCGTCACCTTCACGGATGCGTACGAGATTGTAGGCGCTGCGCAGATCCAGTTTAGTGTAAATCCGGGCTTCACGAAGTTGTTCTAGGGCAGAAGGTACAAGAGGTAACGGGTATGGGAACTTGACAGTGATATTATTCAAACCTCGATAATCAATGCAGGGTCTCAGGCCACCATCTTTTTTTTCGACGAAGAAGAAACCAGCTGCAGCAGGAGAGGTGGAAGTACGGATAAACCCATTTTGTAGTGCTTCAGAAATATAGTCCTCCATGGCACGGGTCTCAGGTTGTGAAAGAGGATAGACTTTACTCTTGGGGGGCATGGCGTTAGGAAGCAACTCAATAGCACAATCCCAAGGTCTATGGGGAGGTAACTCAGTAGCTTTGACTTTACTAAATACTTCAGAAAATTCATGGTAAACATCAGGAATCTTTATATTCTTACCAGACGGACTTTCAATGTTGGTAGATAGACAGGGTTTTGGTTTCAGGTGGTTGATGCAGACTTCCATACAGCGTGAAGACCACTGCAAAATCTCCCCAGTCCTCCAGTTAATTTTAGGATTGTGAGCTACAAGCCATGGGTGACCTAGGATTATGTTGTAGCGAGGAGAAGAGATTACATACAGAGTTAAAGTTTCTTGGTGAAGGGATCCAACTTGCAGTGTAAGAGGGACAGTACGGTGAGTAATCCCATTACCAATGGGAACGTTATTAACAGCAGAAATGTTTAATGGGGGTTGACAGGGAACGATAGGGATTTGAAACTTTGTGACAATATCTTCATGAATGATGTTTAAAGCTGAGCCTGAGTCTATCAGGGCAGTGAAAGACAGGGTTTCATCATTGTATGTGATGGTTACTGGTTGGGAACACATCTCATGACAAGAAGGGAGGTTTTTAAATTGGCTTACCAAGTTATCTTCACGAGGTTTCTTATCTGGACAGAAATCAATGCGATGGTCCGGTCTACCACAGTAGAAGCATAAATTCATGCTGCGTCTGCGGTGTCGCTCCTCCATAGTGAGGGGTGAAAACCCTATTTGCAGAGGTTCTATAACATTAGCGGTATCAGGAGCATTCATGGTTTTAGCTTGAGCTTTAGCAGGCACGTTTCTCATCAGGTTATCAATATGGACTGCCAGAGTAACAAAATCAGAAAATGTGAGGTTCTCACCTTTACAAGCCAGTTCCGCTTGAAGTTCCATATCTAGACTGTTCTGGAAAACATCTTTGAGTGATTTGTCATTCCATCCGCTTTGTGCTGCAAGCGTGCGAAATTCAATGGCGTACTCAGCTACGGGGCGATGATTTTGCGACATATGGATGATCCGCGATGAAGCACTTCTTCCCCCAGCTGGATATTCAAATACTTCTCTTAGTTGTTGAACGAAGTATGAATATGAAGTGCGGATACGCTGATCTGTGTCCCAAACAGCGGCTGCCCACTCGACCGCTTTACCAGACAGCAATGAAAACATTTTAGAGCACAAAGCCACATCAGACAGATTTTCACTCACATGATCCTTGAAATAAATATCAAGTTGACGAAGGAAACCTCTTACGTGTTCAGCAGTACCATCAAACTTTTCTGGTTCGGATACACTCACCCGGTTAGCAGATTTGAAAGGCAAAGCCTGTATACAGGTTTGGATATAACTGGTGAGGTGATCGTTCACAGACTGAAGACGTGTGAGTTGTTCCTGAAAGCCCTGCAGGAGACTGCTTTGGTGTTCGCACGCAGCCCTCAGATTGGTGACATCCGCTGGATCGATGTTAGGCGAAGTATTCTGTAAGGAATGCTCAGGAATACTGGGATCCATTTTGCGGTGTTTATTAAAACAAACCAATCTGGCAAACAAATCCAAGACGTTAGGCAGAAGAGTAATCAATATACAGGCAGGCAGATCAAACACAGATAGGCAGTCCAAACCAGGCAAACAATACAAAGGGTAAATCCAAAAGGCAGAGAAACAGGTAAACAGGCAGATGGTCAATATCAGGCAGTCAGAATAGTACTCAGAAATAACGCTTGGTATGCAGGGGTTAGCTGGCAATACTTCGCGCTAGCCCTAGGCTAGCTTGAATCTTAAATAGCAACAAACAGGAAACAGTCAGAGAAGCAGAGGGCGGCGCCATGTCAGTACTCCGGCGAGGGCTCCCTCTGGCGGCGTGGCGGTATGGACGTTACAGTGTTACACTTGTTTTTATTAACTATACATGACTATGACCTCTTTAATATGTAACTGCAAACATATTTTGTAATTTATCTTTGTAAAAAATAATGAAATTATATTTTCATTTTAAATTTCAGTTTTATCAAATGTTTCAAAAGCAACCAACAGTACAAACTTAAATTCAACAGTTTGAACAATATGAAAATTAAATTAAATAAAATTAGAATAATATAAATGGTACAAAAGTAAGTGTTACTTTCGTCCCGACAGGATCTCCTCACATTTAAACCCGATTTACTTTTATTTTGAAAAACTCTTGAGAAGTCAAACTTCAGGATGTGTTAGAGCACTAAATAACCTGAGGATTGATGAAACGAGAAACACAACACGTTATAAGAAAACAATGACCGCTTTTGGAATTTACTTATGGTTGAAAACACCTTTCTGGATCTACACCCGGAAAATGGTGAGTAAATAACGCGATATTTGTCAGCTCTGTCAAGGGTTGCAAAGATGCTGTCATAGTTTGGGATGCAAATGGTATCAGTCCTCTTAGAAAATCGCTTTGTTACTTTCGTCCAGCGTTACTTTTGCCCCGGTTCTCCCGTATTA